>NW_025932734.1:209424-305834 GCF_000764305.2 Hyalella azteca
AACTTATCCACGCGACAACATTTCTTCTCGCTTCGAGTCACCGACATGTGGAACAGCCTCCCTGAAGATATTGTTGACGCTCCGAGTATAAACGCGTTTAAGAACAGACTAGACAAGGCCATGCAGGAGCATATGTTTAGTCTTAAATGCCTCGTATCCTACGGAACAACTGAAATCTAGAAGCGATTTTAAATCTACCGTCCGTTGAAAAGATTTGATCAAAAGGCCAGTCTAGCCAAGAAAAGTACAAGAATCGGCGACAGGCCTATTCTTCAATGCCGAAGATACTATCCTATACTACTATACTGTACTAAAGATGCCCATAAGCTACGACTTCCTTACGATGTATACTTTCGGTAAATTTGTGTTGTTTGGACCCATGGTTGAACTAGTATAAGGTTAACCCATCAGAAGCGCATTTTTTCGGATGTAGTTAGTTGTTCGCCTGTGACGTCACTGATCTCAGTGACGTCACGGGCATTAATCAATCACCGAGATGCGATCAAACCAGTCAACCAATCCGTCATGGGAATGACGGGTTTGTTTACGTTTCTCGATCTCAGTGACGGAACAAGAAAGCTGAACTGAAAGACGGAACTTCTCGTGGGTCAACCTTATATAGTTCAACCATGGTTTGGACCGACGCTCCATTGACTTGAGGATATTTTCAGCTAATTTAACCTCTTAGTGCTGAATTTACCTCCTTATAAGTTGACAGTACCTTACAGTATTTAGTGTACCCACCTACCCACCACCTACCCACCAGGTGTCGGTGGCCGAGGCTCGACGCTTCATGCGCGAGTGCCTGACGAGTGTAGGTGTGTGTGAGGACAAGGCTGGTCAACACGCTGACGTTCTGCTCGCCGCCGACACCAGGGGGCACTTCAGCCACGGCCTCAACAGGCTTGGTTCGTTCAGTGGTCGGCAAGCTTATTGTAGACATCCATTAAATCTGCTGTAAAATGCGTGTTTTCCCAATGTTACAAGCTACATTATTCACAAAAACTATTTCATATCCCTTCATCCATCAAAAATATTTTCAATTCATTCTCTGTTTGTTTATTGCACGCTGCAGAGATGTACGTGAATGATGTACGCACGAATATTTGCGCTGGCAACGCTGATCCCGTCATCGTGAAGGAGAGCGTCGCGACGGCGCTGGTGGACGGCAGGAATGGCCTGGGTCCCGTGGTGGGCAACTTCTGCATGGACCTCGCCATAGCCAAGGCTAGGCAGGCGGGCGTCGGCTGGGTGTGTGCTAGAGGTGAGCGTCGGCTGGGTGTGTGCTAGAGATGAGCGTCGGCTGGGTGTGTGCTAGAGATGAGCGTCGGCTGGGTGTGTGCTAGAGGTGAGCGTCGGCTGGGTGTGTGCTAGAGGTGAGACTTGTTAGAGTCGTGATGAGTCATCACTTGACTCACAGTAACAAGTGACGACTCACGCATAAGGCATCACATGATCAATTGATGGAACTTTATGTGTGTTCTTCGACGATAAGAGTACTTTTTCACCCGAAAGGGTGATGTCGACGATATATTCACTCAACGCAAATGTCCGGCCTTCATTTATTATTTTAACAATTCTTATTAGATAATTATTGTTTTCCAATCCATGAATGGAAATATGAGCGCACTGACCTAACCACTCGAGCACTCATTGCTCAAACTTCTCCCAATGTGAACGCGTTGTTCTTGGGGGAGACTTTTGCTGCTCTAACTTACATTAAAGTGCAATACATTATTCTTACATTTAACTGCCGTACATTATTCTTAATAGACTTCTGATCCTTCAATAGACTTCTGATCCTTCAATAGACTTCTGAAACCAGAACAATATGGTAAACAAGTTAGACTTGAAACCAGATGTAGATAACCCCTAATATTCCCATAGTTTTCTCCTAGCCTCTGAATTTTGCACACGTTTGTGACTAATTTTTGTATCCCATGTCTGTAAGCCTTTTAGTGAAGAACCATGTAATTTCTATTGCGCATTTTTCCAAGATTTGTGATGCTCTGCAGTAATAGTCGGCGCTTGGTAGACATGGTGTGCAGGGGTGGGTGTTAGCGCCAAAAGCCGTTGCGAAACTTTAGCGAAGAAAATGAGCCATATATTTTGTTATCAATTTATAATTGAGCTAAATAGTTTGCGTTCCTATCTAGCGCTAACTAATTTTTTATGCTTTCTAATGTGCATGAAGTCTGGCTTTGCACCACCAACAACCTGTGTACGCATGCGCGTTGATCGCTTTGGTGAGCGATTTGATCCACGGTTCATTCCTCTCAAACGCTTCCGATTGACGCTTTTTTAACCTTCTTGTCTTGTATCAGGGAACTGAATTAATTCTTATTCAATGAAAGCTGGTTTCATAAATTTATTTTTATTGTAAATATTACAATTACAACCGGCAGCTGCCGAATTTTTTTATTCTGCGGTAGCTAGTTGATCAGTGACCACGTTGCGCAAGGAGGGAGATGAAGTCGACATAACTCAGCCATATTTATTGGAGACGAATAATTCTGATAATTCTGAATGGAGCTCACGTGCCCTAGGCCTCTTAGTGGGCACGTGAAGGATGTTGACACCCGCTGCCTGATCTGCCTCCGCAAGATCAACGTACGTGGAAGGCAATATGGATAATTTTGCATATCAACATCGTTTTCGTAGGCTTGGGAATGAAGGTTTATCGCTTCAACGATTTTCGGAGAAAATCTTGTTCGGTCATCAACTTTGCCATCAGATACTTCAGTTATTGGCATATCCGCAAATTGTTTAAAACTCAATACATGCTACCAGAAACAGGTTTTTCTTCGGAACTCATTAGAAATTATGAAGCCAAAAATATCTCGTTTTTCTTTTTATTCCAGACGTAAGGATAATAGTATAAAAAATTAGGGAAATTTTTGGTTTGATTACGTGGAACTCGACTTCATTTAGTTTTTTTGGTTGAGACTTGATCGAAACCTAACACTCAGTGGTCAATAGTTAACTTATTAGTTAACTGGATTATGTGTGGTTTACTGCTCACAAACGTAGTGCAGCTGTCTAGTTATTCACAAGCCGCTTTTGGCCTTTCTCTCCGTGACTGAGTTAGAACTGCTGGTCAGATAAATAGTTTCCATTAACCCTCCATTTTCTTCATTAACCCTTCTTAACCCTCCATCATCAACCTTTCCAGCTATTATAAAGTAAATGATATATATAATTTTTATATAAATATATTTTAACGGATTTAAATATCCTGAATTATATCTATTTAACTTTGCTGGGTTAAATATTATTATTGAAAAAAAGTCGAGCTTTTGTACTAATTATCAATACTATTGAGTATTATTAATGAATAAATGATTTATGTCAATGATGATTTGATGCGCAGGGCATGAGCTTCACCAACACTTCACCGCTGGTCGCTCCAACTCGTGCCAAAGGGGTAACTAGAGATTTTTTCTCGAGTTCATTAACTTTTGAAAAAAAGTCTTATTGGAATACGTAAACCCATGGTTTTAAGAAAAATATAAAGTATCAAGACTAATGAATTGCATTTGCAATATATACTAGCATCTGTTAATCAGCCGCACGGTCTCATGAGTGTCAACGCGTTTATATCAACTATTCTGATGACCCTTGTTCTTACTTAAATTAAACTACCACTTTTTTATGGATAACATTTTTTCGGCTCCGATTGATCAATGTTGGTATCTTGAGCATCGCACTCTCGAATGTCGGCCAATATTGATGTCCCCTTCTACTCTTATCTTCCCCCCTTTTGTACATATAAAATATATTATCGTCCCCCTTTGTTTGTATAAAATTTACAATCTTCCCTCATTTGTCGACGCTGATGACGTAACTCGTTGGTTGAACCCCTCAGCCCGCCCTGGGGACAAACCCCATCTCTGTGGCCGCCCCTGCAGCGCCCGGTGACCCTTTCGTCCTGGACATGGCCACCTGTACCGTGGCCGTTGGCAAGGTCGGGACAACATTCCATACAATTTCAGTTTATTTAGACTTATTCATTTTATTCATTTGAAGTATTTTAGATGGTGAATACTCATCAAGTAACCCACGTCTTCTCAATATTCTCAGGCCACCTACATTCGCTTCACATGTCTATGCTCGCGTGGGTTTTTACTGGTGTCTTTTTAGCGCATTTTCTCATTTATGAAAGAAATGCACTATTGCGCTTGCCATGTCCGTCTGTCCGTCCGTCTGTCTGTCCGTCTGTCTGACCGTCCGTCTGTCCGTGACTTCAAGTTTTCGTCGACGAGAAAATTCGCTCTCTGTCACTCACTGCAGTGAGTACTGAGTTATATTTTTCCCTGGGATGCCTTGAGATTTATTTCTTCCCCAGCTGGAGGTGAGCAGGAGGAAGGGGGAGCAGATTCCCCTAGGATGGGCCCAGGACAAGGATGGCAAGGTCACCACGGACCCTGAACTGGGCATGGCTGGGGCCCTCATGCCTCTTGGCGGCCCTGAGGACAATTCTGGCTACAAGGGCTTCGGCCTGGCCATGATGGTCGAGCTTTTCTGTGGCATCCTCAGCGGTGAGTCGTGATCCACTGAACTCTCAGTGGACAGGTTGTATACCAGCTGCGCTTCAAGTTCTATTAGTTCACCGTATTCGATCAAATTGTTTATCTCTACATTATTCCGACCGTTGATAATTGTGTATCATTTTAATAGTGAGGAAATGTATCTCAGAAAGCCATCAAGTGTTTCTTACTATTATTGTTCAAGTGTTTCTGGCTATTATTGTTGTTCAAGTGGATCTGGCTATTATTTATCAATATCATATGCGAAATATTGATGGGTTATCTCCCAAAATTGAGTTCACGTGTCTCGCTACTGTACCGTCTGGCCATGCCCTGCAGGCGGCCAGTATGGCCCCAACGTCCGCCGCTGGATGGACACGACTCGTGAAGCAGACCTCGGCCAGTGCTTCGTGGCCATCAACCCTGAGTGCTTCGCCCCTGGCTTCGCAGACCGCATGTCAGACCTCATGACGCACTGCAGGAACATGGAGCCGGTGCGTTTTTTCTGCGATCGAGTTGCTCTCTTACCGGACGGTCGTGGTTTATAACAAAATTAATTAATTAAAATAAAGCCAATAAATTTACATATACACAAACACATACGTACAAGACATATGTAATGTGCAAATACATATGTGCATATGTAACAGACATGTAATGTACACACACATATGTTCATATGTACTAGCACATATGTAATGTACAAAGACATATGTACATATGTACTAGTACATATGTAATGTACAAACACGTATGTACATATGTACTAGCACATATGTAATGTACAAACACATATGTACATATGTACTAGCACATATGTAATGTAAACACACATATGTACATATGTATACTAGCACACATGTAATGTACACACACGAAAGCGAAGAGGTTAAGGCCATTGTAGCACAGTGATAGCGGCACGGGAATGAGAGGAGCTAGTTGCGGTCTTACGATAATTCTTAGCTAAAGCGAGCTAAATTTTTCATATCTATCATGAACTTCTCACTTGAATTCCGCGCATATTAACGAGGCAGTTTTGATAAATTTTGTAAATTTAATGAAGCTAAATTTTAATAACGTCAATGAAGAAAGCGTACACCAGGATTTAATGTACTATATTTATTCTCTAACTTGATCGGGCGAGATAATGCTCTATGTAATTGAATTATATTTTACAGGTTTAGCCCATGATCACTGCTCATGACTCTTTCATATTGTATGTCAGCTTTTTTTCGTGGCTCTTTTAAGTCGGATCCGAGTCAATATTAGTGTACTCATCTCTTTTGTACTGTGTATCACTCGAGATAATTTATACTTAGCTTTTTAATACGATCAGTATTAGTGGACTCATGTGTACACATCTCTTTTGTACTGGATTACACTCCAGATAATTACCACGTTTTTCTTAGCTCGCTTTCGTGTCTGTGATGATCAAATCTTGCAATCTATAGTTCACCAACTTTCCCATTAGCTAGCGCTCTGAAACTTTTAGGGAAGCTCAGCTCCCGATAACAATACAATAATCAATAATTTGTAGCACGTTTCCAGGCGTATAAACTCTAAAGGAACTCACAAGCAGGGGTTGGAACCTTTAATGCACGTCATCCTCGAGAGGATATAATGCGCCCCACGTTTTTCGTTTTAGATGTTGTAAAATATTTTAACTGAAATACAAAAGACCAAGAGAATGAAAGCAAAAAGAGATCAGCAGCTGCCGAAAAATTATTTTCTACTTTTGAGTCCACATGAAAAACGTGGTCTTTAAAAATTTTTTTTATACATTTTATTTGTACTTAGCTTATTAATACGATCAGTATTAGTGTACTCATATGTTCTGTACTGGATTTCATTCCAGATAATTTGTACTTAGTTTTTTAACACTATCAGTGTTGGTGATCGTGTATTGGATTACCCTCCAGATAATTTTATACTCAGTTTTTTAACACGAGTTTACATGGACAGTCTGTTGCCTCCCGCCCGGTGCTGGTGGCAGGAGACCCTGAGCGTCAGCACGAGCACAAGGTGAAGGCTGAGGCCGGCATCTCCTACCACATCAACCAGATCACCGACTCGGTGCGTCTAGGCTCCCTCCTATATCTCAATAAGGAGGAGTGAATCGAGGAGTGTAACAATAACACTCATTACTGTTATTATTATTATTATTATTACTGACTCTATGACCATTTGTCTTTATATATATGACCATTTGCCATATATAGTGACATTTGTCTTTATATATGACAACATTATATATATTTGTGTATGACAACAACATATGACAACTTTATATATGACAAATATGACTTACCATTTGTCCGTGTGCTTTCCACTATATAATAAACTGATCACGACAACTAAAGGTGTTGTCAGTTATCTTAAATGACTCTGCACGTCGGGCAATGTATTCCAGCAATGAAATCATCTCGTAATATTTGATACTATATTTTGCCTGTACTGCCTCAGTGCTGGAAAACTTAGATAATTATATTCTAATGTCATTCTGATGATGCGCGAGTAGACATAATTTTCCGGCATTCTACTTACCAACAGAAAATTTTATTGATTATTTATTTTTAATTATAACGATTTATTTTTTTCGTGTTGCTTGACTTGTGCAGTGGCGTCTGGCACAAGTGCTGAACGTACGGCCGATGGCCGGCGTCTGAACACCCGTCTTCTGATCACGACCCATCTCAAGACCTCTTCTTTCATCCTCACTCTATTATCTTTTTTTATCCTCACTCTATTCTCTTCTTTTATCCTCCCTCTATTCTCTTCTTTTATCCTCACTCTCTTCTCTTCTTTTATCCTCACTCTCTTCTCTTCTTCTCCACGCAGCTGAAGCGCTCGTTGAAGAGCCTCTCGAAATCGCAACACATTCCAATTTAAGGCTTGTTAGTTATTGGTTACTGTTTTTTTTGTCATAATTTTGTTTGTTGTCCCTTGTTTTGTAAGTTTGAATAAAGTGCGCTGAACTCTCACACAACAAATGTAAATAATGACGAAGGTTCCTGTATCGTAATGCATTAGCCTTGTATAATCACCTCATGTGCTAGCATACGGTGTGGAAACTAACGCGGAAATGGACAATAATCACCTCCACCCAAGGTGATTAATGACGATGATGTGCCAAGAATAAATTTTGGTAAACCATGACGACTTGAAGGTGTTTAAGGTTCCCTTTGCAGTGCAGTAATTAAATAGTAATAAGGTGATCATGTGACGGAAAAAGTGAGTGCTTCATAATTTCCATCGTAAAATGTTTTTTTTTTCGAAACATGAAACCCATGATTACTGCAGGAAAAATTGAAATTTATTTTGGTATTGGGGTTGATAAAATGCCCATGATCTGCTTACTCAATATTCGTATATTGAATTTTGAGATATCCATGAAATTATTTGATGATGAGATAGTGATACAATGTTTGGGATTTTAATTAATTCAATATTTTCTGAATCTGTAATGGAACCCAGCAATGTTAATCCATTGAGGCTTGAAATATTAATTGCCTATATAAAAAAGTATGCCAATATATTTGAATGCGAGGTTTGAGGGGGTTCAAGTTATTCTTAAATGATGTTAGTTCACAAATATTCCTACATTAAGTGCTTGGCTAAATGTTTTTCGTGAACTTTCTAAATTAAAAACTGTGGAAATTTATTCACAACTTTTGTTGAAGAGTCTGAGTCTGTTTTATCCTTGCACATCATTTTCCTTATGTTGGAAACTTGCTGCCAAACAAACAAACTTGTTGAGATGAAGGGATTTTTTGGTAAAAGATTTGTTCTCAAACCGCTACGAGTTGCGTTCCCTCGTTAGTAAACTCCATGCAGCTCCCTGGAGCGCCTTTGCTCGAACATGTCCAAGTGGTATATAAGTCGTGGTATGAGTTAACCTGGTATAAATTTATTCTTTGTTACATTAAGAGTTATGTAAGTAGTACAGTTTTGACGTTAGTTAATTTGATGGTTATGCGTCTTTTGTTTGTTGTTTTACAATGTTTGAAGATGGAATTAAAAATGAAAATTTTCATATGATGAAAAGGTTTTTATTGAAAAATTCTAGAAGAAAAATATCCTGCAGAAATTGACGCAATTAACATTCTTCAACTTTGTTATTTTGTATGGAGTCGACTCAGCGCTCGGGGTGCATAGATATTTTTCAGCATATAATTACGGTTTTCGATTCACACAGCAACGAATCTTTTTAGGTGAAATGAAATTGAAATATGAGGTAATCTTGCATAACATGAGATGGCCTGACAAAAAGTAGGTCATAATAAAAACTGGAAAGGGAAATAAATTCAGTTTCACGTCCTAACTCTCGTCCGGTCTAAGTCTAAATGGTGGGATAAGAGACAAGCAAAAAAAAATATTCATTCAAATAAATAAAAATACGACATGAATTCAATTCTATACGTTCAAGAATTATCTATACGTTCGATACAGTTGTAAGGTTCAATTACAGTTAAAGTTATCGTTATAGGTATGATTACAGTAATAAATATCATGTTTTTGTTATAAGCAATCGTGAAGGGTTTTTGCGGATGAAAGGTTCTTGTAGGATTTCTAGGAAAGCAGCACGCACTCCTCGATCATGAGCCGAGAACTACGACAACTGATATGGCTCACCTCAGCGATCAAGGGCGCATGCCAGTCCCAGGGCAGGTCCCACGTCAGATGACAGGACGACAAACGTCGGATGACAGGGCGACAGACGTCGGATCATCGGATGACAGGACGACAGACGTCGGATGACAGGACGACTGACGTCGGATGACAGGATTGAGTCCCTTTTCCATTATGAGACTCTGCACGACTGACGCCTAAAAACTGGCTTTTTCAGCCAAGACTGAGGCAGTCAGGGCTTCGGACCATCGAGACTGGCGCAACGGGGAGTCAAGCGCTGTTCAATCTTTGACTAGACTATGAGCAGCATCGCCAGCATGCGTGCGAAAGTGTCGCTGAGACTTCTGTCTCAGTAGGTCGTTTGTAGCTGTCGCTCCAATATACGCACTGAAATGCCGCGAGTGGCAGCGCAGTGGCCCAGATGGAACTCAGTCTCGACTCTCGATCCCAGCACACGCGCGTTCAATGGAAACGCTTATAAGCCCGTTTTGAGGCCCAGCCGTGTGGCTTATTGGTCTCAGGCCAATCTCAATCCTTCAGAATCAGTCTCGTAGTGGAAAAGGGCCTATACAGACGTCTTGCAAAGTGCTGCCAAGTCCAATGCTCGAATGCGAACGGTTAAACTTGAATAGAAATATTTATGAAATATATGAACAAATGTGAAGAGGTTGATGCTTGGCTGTAAATGAAAGGAGACCATGTCAATAGTTACGATCTGAAGCATCAAATTGCATCGTGCTGCTCCCATAAAATATCTATTTGATTATGCAAATTATTTCACTAAAGTTTAAATTCCGAGGTTAAAAATAGTCAAATATATTCACTTAAACTAAGGCTTCTAATTCTTAGGAAGCGAGCGGAACTGTGACCTGTTAGGTCGACTTCAGCAACACAAGTGAAGCAAATTTCGCAACTGAAGCCGAAAGCGGCAAGGTGTGACTGGCAGAAGGCGGCAAGGTGTGACTGGCAGAAGTCGGCTACGCTGCTGTATGTGGTGGTCACGTCATGTGAACAAGGGTTGCATCGTTTTAGACAGGTCACGCTACGGCTTTACGTATATATAGCTCTTGGTCAATGCAAGTTTAAAAATCGGGCTGAGAAATGCCGATCGTTTCTCCGTATATCCGTATAACTCGCAAACGAAGGCAAAATAGAAAAAATTGTCGCGAGCTAATAAACATCACCATTGGAAGATTAGGTATTCACATACGAAGTTTCGATCAAATCTGTTCAGTGTTTTAGGATAAATTCAATGCTCTCTGTGAATTTAAGCACGAATTACTGTTTAAAGCACGAATGAGGTAGAAGTGAAAAAAAAAAATCTCGCAAACGAAGGCAAAATCTAAAAAAAAAAATTGTCATGAGCTAAACATTACCGTTGGAAAGTTAGGTTTCTACTATTTCTACTATTCTACTAGTGTGTACTATTCTAAATGCAAATCTGTACAGTAGTTTTGAAGAAATGTCATGCTCACTGCAAATTTCAGCACGTATCGTCATGTAACTCACGAATTAAGGTGAAATTCTAAAAATGTTCACGAGCTAAACATCACCGTTAGGTCCTAATGAATACGTGTACCAAGTTTTATCGAGCTACGTTCATTACTTTGAGAGGTATTCCATGCTCACTTAATTTGGGGAGACCGGCGACAAGTCCGGCCGTAAATTTGTCCGGGACGTCAGTTCATACCACTTAGTTTTTTGCAACAAGATGCTGTCTGTATAAAACATAGAAAACGCAGTAGGAACCTTTTCTTCAAGAAAGCCAGAACGATATCAAGAACAACAACTGAGCAGGGTGGCCCAGTGGTTACAGTTCAGAGTACCAAGATTGGCGCAAAGAGGCGTGGGTTCGATCGCAGGGCAGAGATTAACGAAACTTCGCTAAGTACACGTAACTTTTCTTACTTACGTTCGAAAAGTTACGTATTGCCTAAGTCAGTCAAAATTTGGCATTAACAAAACTGTCTTACGCTAGACTCAACTGAAAAGGTGTTATCGAAACCATCCAACTAACTGACCAATCAGAGGCTTCGAATTTGTCATTCCTAGCTCCTGTCGACTCAGTACGCAGTGCGCGTGGATGAAAGGAGGTTGTATTGTGTCAGCGTCATCTGCGTTGACTGACTAGGGAGCATATTGTGAGTTGGAGTTCAACTATCAGCGGAGAAAGAAAGGAATTTGTGTACGTAGCTAGAAAAATGGTTGGCTTGTCAAACTCCAATTAGTTTTGAATCAAAAAGTCATGAAGATATTATTTTAGTAAATGATCATAAAACTCTTAGATACGAATATCAAGATTTGCTTGCAAATTATAGCACAAAAGGAAAAGAAATTAGCTGGCATAACTTAATTGAATTTTTTCTCAAAAAGCACTGTTTGACACGATCACATATTATGCCTATGTTGGATTATTGACAAAATTCTATCACAATTCACCGTGTTGCAAGTAAGTCAATAGTTTTATATTGCTTCGGCACACTCAAAACGTCTACGTAGCTCCACTTACGACACCTCCGAGCAGGCGTAGAGCTACGTACGGCTTTTTGTACGTAGCTTCCCGTGCAAATGTTTTGATAATACCACCGCTAGAGTTACTTCTTCATATCAGCACTTACGCCACACGTAAGTCGCTACGTGTACTTAGCGATGTATTGATAATCCGGCCCCAGCAGCTCTGTGCGCCAGTTTCTGGTCAGAGTCGGCAAGGAGGCCGGGCGGTTAAGCACAGCAGAATTTGAATCAGTGAGTGGTGAGTTCGAGACCGCAAGAAGCTGTGGATGTTCTGCGGTGTTAAGGGGACCGGCTACCCTCCGGAAAAACTTCTACAGTTATTACCCGATCATCATGAAACTTCACATACATACGTAAAATGTAAAAAAATAACATTTTGTTCCTATGAATTTTTCGAAAAAATTGATAGAAAACGTGAAATTCATAGAAAACGGCTAAAAAGGGGGTACTTTAGAAAATCTATCTCCCCCTACAAATATCATCCTACAACATCGAGACAAGTATCATTCGATTCGTAAGGACCATACCTATCGATTTGATGATCATTTTTCTCATTTTCCCCTTAGTTTTTTTTATGCGCGTTTTATCCCATTTTTCTCATTTTCCCCCCAAAAGATGATTCTGGTACCGTTCGACGCGTCAAAAAGTAAGCTTTAAGATGAGTATAAGCACCGGATAATGCCATTATTAGCCGCTTTACGTCAGACGTTCCTTTTTAGTGTGTCCAGCCTTCGAATTAATCCCATAAACTTTACTGAAGGGCCCTAAAAACAGACCCCCTTTGGGGAGCTGTCACGAAATCATTTTTCGACGTAGAGGGATGATTCTGGTACCGTTCAATGCGTCAGAAAGTAAGCTTTAAGATGAGCACAAAAAACCAGAAAACGCCAGAATTGAAAATTTTAGGGTAGCCGGTCCCCTTAGGAACCGGCGACAGGCCTATGGCCTAATAAACGCTGAAACCGCTATTATAACAACTTCTGGAACGACTTACCATAGCTGACCCGGCGGAGGTTGAAACCGCACTAATATTACCAGGCGGAATTTTGTGCTAGTACAAATATTTTGCCATATAATAGTTTCACCATAAAAAATAGTTTTACCTTTCGAATTAGTTCCATGATAATAAGCAAAGAGAAACTCGTCAATAGTATTATTTAAAATCGGGCTATAAAATCTCACTAAGTCCATGAGGATATTCGAATTTCTAAAAGTTGATTCATCAAGTTGTAGCAAATTTAGAATGTCAGAGTTCTAAGGTTACAGTTTTTCCCCATCAAAGGCATTGCATGGATGCAGAGATTTCTGCATCGATGCAGAAATCTCCTTTAGCGGTATTAATGTACGAAAGTACTTTAAATACAAATCCTTACAGCCGGAATTTATTTTCCTGCATCCGAGTTTCAGTGTGATATGTCATCACGTTTACCTGCGTTTTGCACGGTGTGATGAAACAGTCAGATTAATATTGGATGATTAGATAAGTTGACAGATACTCGGACAGTCGGACGTCGGACCCAAGTCCCAAAGGCTCTGAGGGTTTCAGTCCGAGTTGTAGCGTGTCCCTTCTTCGTTTGATGAACTAAGGACGGTTTGCATAAGTTACGCACTTAGAGAAAAAAAAATGAAGATGTTGGGAAAAGCGAAAAGGGCAGCAAGATCCAGGATTGGAATTTTCCTACTTGTTTCTAAAATCTTGCATCTCCAACATGGCAAATTTTTAATACATTTGTAACCTTGCAGCCAGTTTGTGCACTTTTCTTAACTATTAGGTGGGACTGGGAGGTACTAATTCATCTGGCTGGAATCTAGTCTGGAAAAGTCCTATTTTTGTCTGAAATATCGCAGCTCTAATATCATATAATTTCAGTAGGTATGAAATCTCGTGGCTCGAATGTCATAAATTTTTGTTTGATTAAAAAATCGCGGTTTGCACTTCGCAAACATGTCCATAGTGGCAAAGCAGAGAGTTTTTTAGACTCTCCCTCAAGTTCATTTGTGAGTCCTATAAGTAGACCAGTAAAGTATCCTGGATACCAGCAGTATCATACATAAGAAATTGATTTAAATCTTGGGTAAATGAGGAAATTAAAAATGAACTAATTCTAAAAAATCTATGGTTTGCCACTATGAACATGTCATTTCATAAAATTTTCAACTTCCGCAATCCGCATTGCTCTACCATTTCCGCCAAAAATATCTTGCAGAAAAAACATAAACATCGTAATGTAAACAAATAAACAAAACGTTTGTTGAAGATCGCGCATAGTTGCGGTCATGTCAGAGCGGTCAGACTGTATATTAACACGTGCTGAACTTACAGTAGAGAGTAGAGATACTTTGAATGTGCAAAAATTATAACTATCATATGAAAATTGTTACGTAGGTTATCATAGCACGAATCACAATAGAGTATCAAGATTGCAGCTCTGCCACCAGCCTTCATTGAATTATCCCGCCTTTTTTCTAAAATTCAATAATCTCTCTTCCAGCAAAGTTTGCGAAATTCATTAGTTGCATAAAATACTCTCTGCTGTGGTGTTCGAGTTCCGGTTGACATGAAAACTTGCGGTTCCAAAAATGGCGGGAAAGCTCTAATTGCGCCGCTCTGAAGGCATTTCATATAAATAATAATATAATCCACGCCTACGCTGGAGGAAGTTCAAACTTCAGAGGTGGAACTAAATGCAGTAAATTTGCAGTAAGTCAGAAAATACCAGATTTAGGCATATACCGTATACCAGATCTAAAATATTCATACCAGACACCTTTTGAAAATACCAGATTTGTGAAATCTGGTATAGAAATATATACCATCTGGCAATGCTGGTTCAGCGTTACTTGAAATCATCTACAGACAATGTTGCCATTCCATTCAGATGAAAACTGTGTCTAAATCAGAACTGTGTCGGACGGCTCCGCGGCCTGCGCCGAGTGCTGCGCGGCGCGGAATCGATGACCATGATTTGCACAAACGTCTACGCGAAAAAATATAATTAGATTGATTTACGTGAGAAATTTCCCCGTTTATATACATCTTCCTGAGTGTGGTGGATGCCCAATATCCATCAGTAACCAGACGTCAAGGATGCCAAAATTGATGGTGAGTAGCAGGCGGTTGCCAGTAGGCATCAGCTAATAAAATAACAAGGAAACTTGACAGTTAAAGAGTCGGCTTTGCAAAACAAAAATCGTTTCATGACCCAGTAAGTTTCAGCCCCTCTAGGCTCTAGTGACTAGTGAGTTACGGCTGTTACGCACCTAGTGCGGCTGATCTACTCAACTCAGATTTAAACGAATTTCTTATGTATAATAATACTGGTATCCATGATACTTTGCTGATCTACTTATAGGACTCAAAAATTAACTTGAGAGAGAGTCTAAAAAACTCTCTGCTTTGCCACTATGGACTCCAACTTCCAGAAAATAGAAACGGTGGGAAAGCTCTAGTCATGGCCTCAAGTCCTTAACTGAGTTAAAGGGAGATGTTTTCCACGCTTGCATATTAGCCATGGTGCAGAGGGTGGATGCAGCGTCGCCAATATATGAATTTCTAAGCCCTAAGTGTCGCCGGCCGACGCCGGGTAATTTTAAAATGTGTCGCTGGGTAATTTTTAATGAAAAGCCATTTACGCTGAGTAATGAAAAACTATTTACAAGCCACGAACTTATTTACAAGGTTGCATGCAGGTGTTACCCCAAATAACTCATTTTACCCTAAAAACAGTCCGATTGTACAGCAAGTGTCAACTGAACATGTGATAATGCAGTCTGACCACTCTAATGTGACTGCAACTACGTAATCATAAACTTGATGTTTACATTTTTTTGGTGGGAACTCATCGCAACTGATTTCCGGACAAGCTTCACTGAATACTGATCAATCAAACATACCGGAAACCTTACTTTTTTTAAATAGATGGCCGAAGACTGACAAATATATTAAATGAAAGATTGAATATAAAGATTTCAATCTAAATGTGTCGGCAAGATCTTCTGAAGGCACAAATTTTGCTACTGAAACGTCGCCAAAGATCTTGCAATATTCATCCACTCTCTGCACAGTGGCATATTAGCAGCATCATAAGAATTTTCCTACTTGTTAAAGAAATCTTGTGGCTTCAAAGTGTCAAAAATTTTTAATGCAAATTTCAATAATCTCTGCCTGATTGCACACTTTTGTTAACAATTAGATAGGAGGTAGGGCCTAATTCATCTGGTAAAAATCTTGTGTTTCCAGAAATGGCAGGAATGCCTTGTCGTGGCATTCAAGGTCAATTTTTATCTTTCATATTAGAATGTTTAATATGCAAGATCCTCCTCCTGTAAGATAATATCCTCTTTCTTGAGTTTCTTCCAGCTGGGAGTAGGAGAACTAAAGGAGGCCTGAATGCTGACTCCCCATTTATATAATAGAAGAATCTATTTTATAAACAAATTTGAACCATATCTTTTTAGCACTATTAAAATGGCTTTGTAGTCATCATGTAGTTATCAGCTTATCAAACCCTATGAATTGTAGTTCTGATGGTCTGACCAGTATTATACAAATTTTAATAACTGCAAGTCTATATTCTATAAAAAGCAGCAAGGTAGCCTATGAGTTCAGTTTCTATTGAGTAGAAACTAGAAATTCATGTGCCCTTCATACGTTAACTGCACCTTATTGATTTCAATAAGCTAATTTTGCATGGGAAACTTTAACAGGAGAAATTGATTTTTTAAAATGAGAGGACTAATCTGAAATCATCTTCAGATAAAGCAGCATATACTAAGCTGTCTTTCATGATCATGCATAGTAATCTATTCATATATTATTAGAGGCCATATTTAACAAACTAGTCCATCTTGACTCATGTTAAGGAAAGTTGAAATTATTCATTAATTTTTTAATATATGTATACCGGTACATCATTTGTCCTACGTAATATATCTAGAAAAAATTGCAGTTTGCATGATCTACTGTAGATGCAAAGCTACATGGCCTGAAACCCACAATTTTAGCTCTATAAGTCCTGATCTATATTGTGTCCTTTATCTTTAGGGAATATTTTAATAAGCAGATATGACAGATATAAAACATCCAGTTTTTGAAAAGATATTCTTATGGAACAATACTCAGGTGAGTTTTATGAATGGTTTCTTTTTTGCATTAGTTTGTTTACAAGATTGCTCCAACACCTAACCAAAGTAATATGGGTAATCTTCTTGGAGAGAAATTTTAATTTTTATCCTCATATTGAAATGAGCTTTAGAAACAGATAAACATGATTTAGAGCTCTCATCACAGGTGAGATAATATTTTTCTAACAATCTTCTTCTTCATTAACACATATTGTGTATTTGTGTTATGTTGTTGTTGTTGTTGTTAATTGCCCGGGACCGCTGCTCGGCGGCGCCCACGAAGAGGCGGCGGCTCCGGGGGAGGAGGGGGGAGCGGAGGTTCCACTCCAAGGATGTCGGCGAAGGATGGGAGCGACGAGAGGAAAGCCGCAGTCGGCCCAGGGTTAGACCAGAGGGCCAGCGGGGTCAGCGAGGTGGGATGCGAAGGGCAGTTGAAGAGGTGATGGGTGGTGTGGTCTATTGCGCCGCACTCAGGGCAGAGTGGGTTGTTGGCTGCACCAATGCGGGCAAGGTACGAGTTGAGCCACGATGAGTAGCCAGAGCGGAGTTGGGAAAGGGCGCTTCTGGCCGCCCTGGGGAAGGAAAGCTCGCTGGACGAGACAGTGGGGGCAGGGGTCAGCAGCACCTTGTTGGGAGCTGCTGAGGCCAGGAAGGATGAGACAGCGGAGCTGTGCAGGGTGCTGAGGGCAGCGGAGTAGGAGTCGGGGGGGAGGGATCCCTTTACCAGCAGGTGAGAGACGGAAGGGAGGAAGCAGGACTGAAGCGTGTGCTTCATGGAGCGGGGCCCTGATGTCTGGGTGACAATAGGGTAGCTGGGGTGGTGTGAACGTAGAGCACTGGCCAGGAACTGCGAGCAGAGTAGGGAGAGGTGTTCGGCCACGGGTAGGACCTCAGCTTCGCTGTGTAGGTGGGAAGCAGAGGCCATTAGAAGAGATCCCGTGGCTATGCGGAGGGCAGAGTTTTGAATGGTTTGCAGCTTGGAGATTGCCGAAGGAGAGGCGTTGGGGAACCACACTGCTGCAGCATAGGTGAAGAGGGACTTTATAAGAGCCTTGAAAGTCACCAGGAGGGTTTCCTTCTGCTGTCCCCAGCTGGTTCCGGCGAGGGATTTGAGGACGTTAAGGCGTGGGCGGGCTCGCTGGCATATCTCAGCGATGTGGGGCGAGAAGGTGAAGTGGGGGTCAAAAGTGACCCCAAGGATCTTCGGGGTTCGACAAAGTGGGAGGTCGAACCCTTCCCAGTTGACGTGAGGGTCTGTTTGTGATTGATGGGTGTCAAAGGTGAAGAGGGTAGAGTGGGATTTGGGGATAGACACCGATTACCCCTTCCGACGAGCCCATGCAGCCACATCGGAGGAGTGGGAGGTGAGGACTGCAGACGCGTCGGTGATCTGCACGGCCCCCGCAGCGGCCGTGAAGTCGTCCGCATAGGAGGTAATTAGAGGGGCGGACTGGGGTAAGTCTGAGACATAGGAGTTGAAAAGGACGGGCGAGATGACGGAGCCTTGTGGGACTCCAGCGAGGACCGGACGCGGGGAAGAGGTGCAGCTATTGTAAGAGCACCTGGCTGTCCTGCCTCTGATGTAGCAGATTAGCCAGCGGGTGATATTGGCGTGGAGGGGAGGTTGAGCGGGAGTGAGTGGAAATGGCGGCTGAGATATTGTTGTTGAGGTCCGGTAGGCTGGGGTGGTTGGGGTCCAGGGCTCGGGTTCTGTCACCACAGGGCTCGGGTTCTGTCTGTTTGTGTTATGAGTCAGATTAACATTACAATAATCTTGGAATCATTTTGTAAGATGATATGCTTAACTGAGTAACTGAACTGCCTTTGTCAATGTTTTTATTTGAAATTCCACTATTTTTCAGAGCTCGTTGCTGTTGAGCTCCCTGAGTCTGGTTCCTGGCACTAGTGAGCACAAGGCTGTTGAGGAGGGCAAATTGGCATTTTCAGAACAAGATGTGGCATTAGCCAAAGGTAAAATATAAATGTCAAAACCTTATAATGAGATTTGGCTGATTTCTTACATCTTAATTTCATACACACTTCAAGTGCAATTGATGACATCAAGTGCTATTTCTGTTGCATATACTAAGTCACTGTGAGTAATGATTGATAGGCTTACACGTATCTACTGAATTGCAGTAGTTCCTAAACAAAGTATGTACATATCCTCTTGCACTCTAATCTTTGTAACTTTTGAAAATGTTCCCTGTGCCACATTAAATAATAATAAGTTAAATCTTTACCAAAATGTAAAAAGCCTTAAATTGCATCATAAACATTAAAAATGTATGCTTTTTGAATCAAATCACCAAAACTTGCTCCATTTTGTTAACAGAGCAGTCAAGGAATGCCTTGTGCATGTCAGAGGGAGGTGTGCAGTGCAGTGTGTGTGATGTGGCCCTCAATGATCGGCAAGAGCAGCTGCTGCACTACAGCACTCCTTACCACCAGCATAATCAGGAACGGCTACTTCGGGGTCTCCAGTGCCTCACTCTGCACCAGTTCCATACACAAGCCCCCCGTGTGTTTATTGCAATTTTTAACGTTTTATAGGTGAATTAAAGTGAAACATGATATATAAACAATTTGTTCAATAGTATTAGCATTTAAAACAAGTTTATTCAATACAACTACCTTATATATAAATTGTACTGTATCCTCTATGTCATTATGATCTTCAATGCTGTTAAAACTCTTTGCTGCATTTCAACTATTAACATTCTTATTGAAAAATTGGCACGTCTTGCTATAAACCTCATTTAGAAACAGCTCAATTCACAACTTCTGTTTAAAAAAATTTTTGCTCGGATAACAATGATAGTGCAGGAAAATTCAATCCTGCATTTGAATAACCTTGAAGCCATGAAAGAAATGACCCACAATATTATTAATAGTATTATTATTCCACGAAGAGATTGTCTTGGCGTCTCATTCAGATCAAGCTTCGAGGGCACGTTACAAGTGGCTAAAAAAGACACGAGAGGATAAAAACAGATGACATCTATGCTAAAACAGAGGACATATGCCAAGACTGATGACGTCTATGCTAAAACAAACAACACCTATGCTAAACCAGTAAGATCCATGATAGATTAGATGACGGCTAGACGGCAATAATGAGCTTATTTTACTAATCTGTAATTTCCTTACTATCAGAAACGCCTGATGATAGCAGCTTATCTGAGTCTGATGAGGATGACCAAGACAGCTGTTCTGACAGTCAGTCAGATCAAGAAGCCAATGATGATGACTCAAGAGAAAGTATGTTGAATATCCTCTCATCATGAAGATTTTTGCCTAAATGAAACTAGCATATTGTTAAGATACAAAATTTATTTATTTAATAATATTTAAGGTAATAATGCACATCTAATTATAAGCTGAATGAACTTTAATATAATTTCTTATTGCTAAGCCAGGAATTGGGATCTTAAAGGTTTTCTGAAATGAAATAAAAAATAAAATTAGGGTCAATGAGCTGTTGAATTTCATTAGTCTCTTCAGAATTTGGCTGAGAATAACGTGGATGAACATAAAGGAGAGAAACTCAACATTGATGTATCTAACCTTGCATTAGTGTTAACCTACCTATGCTGGAATGTTGTTTATAAGCTTGATGTCATAACTCTGCTGAATTGCTTCCTTGATACGCAGTAACATTCTTATTTTATGGTACGGTCTACTAGGTGTGGCTGCTAGTGTATTACCAGGCGACAGGGAGCCCCGCCTCTACTTCCTGAACAGCGCTCTTGGATGTGTTGTGTCGGTGTGTAGAGCACTGCTTCTGCCTAGGAAGGTACGGCCACTGAATTTGTTCCAAACAATACTTCTTTGTTCCTGATCCATCAATGAAGCACTATACCATGATGCTGCAGTATGCATATTTTAAAATTGTTAAGGTTTATTCAGTTAGCTTGAAGTTGAAATACTTGTTCAAATTTACTCAGTACTGAAATTATGATCATTTCAAAGTGTTGTAAGGTATAATTTTTGACAGCACAATATTTTAATCTTTATCAATAAGACAGGAACGGTTCTACTATTGATATAATTATGTAGGTAGTACATAACATGTACTTCAACTACTAGGTAGGTATACTGCTCACATGTGTTCCAGGAAATCTCGATAAATGTGCTGCAATTTTTAATAATTTCTTTTGGCTGATAAATTTACAGCAATTATTAATCTGTTTTTTGTCAACTATTCAAATTATTTGTATTGTTGAATTCTTTTTCAACCTTTAATTTGTCCTTTAGCCTGATTCTTCCATGAGCTATATACGCATTGTTAGGGATCAAGGGATGCCAATTTTATTGAATGGGCCACAGCAGCATCAATATTAATACCCATTACTATGAGTAATACCCAGTACTATGTTTAATATATATGTATTAAAGGCTGAACAAAACCCTGGTGTTGCAGGTCGTCATAGAGAATGGACAGGAGCTCGTGTCAGCAGCAACAGAGCTGCCCGGCCGACAACAGTGGGCTATCTTGCTACAGTCTGGAGGCCACTTTGCTGGGGCAGTCTTTAGGGGTGAGTGTAACACTGGCCCATTGCTAGGGGTGAGTGTAACACTGGCCTGTTGCTAGGGGTGGGTGTAACACTGGCCTGTTGCTAGGGGTGGGTGTAACACTGGCCCGTTGCTAGGGGTGGGTGTAACACTGGCCCGTTGCTAGGGGTGGGTGAAACACTGGCCTGTTGCTAGAACCTTGCAGTCTTAATGCTTTATTGTCCAGGTAAACATCCATGTATTCCAATTGTAATCAATGGACATAAAAAAACTAGTCTTTCTCAAAGATGTGCTACTTTACCTCTACTCAAAGCTTTACTTATCACCTGTTCACACAGGCCATTACACACGACACATGAATAAGTAACATGACTAATGCAGTTGTGTTAATACAGGCAATGAAGTCCTGGTACACAAGACGCTACACAGCTACACAGTGCGGGCAGGTCAGGGCAAATCTCAAGGCTCTTACGACGGCTCCTGTGGGTCCAGCCATCCTCGCTCTGCAGGGGCCAGCCTTAGGCGCTACAATGAAGCTGCTCATGCACAGGTTACTTATTACCTAACTTATATCGTCAGGTTCTTAATTCTATTTCTATTCACTTGCTTTTTTCGAGCCTAATATGAAATGCTGGCTTCAACCTAATATTTTCAAGGATTTCCCTTACTTGTCTGTAGCCTAATATGAAATGCTGGCTTCAACCTACTATTTTCAAGGATTTCCCTTACTTGTCTCTAGCCTAATATGAAATGCGAGGTTCAACCTAATTAAAAGTTCCTAAAGGGAATGAACAGAGATCGGGTTTTACTTAAGTTGGATTATAAAAGTTCCTAAAGGGAATGAACAGAGATCGGGTTTTACTTATGCTAGGTTCAACCTAATAGTGCCAGGTATTTTTCTAGCTCTAGGCCTAAATTTAGTTGAAGTCACCGCCAACTGCGGATAGAAATACGAAAATGCTAATTGAGAAGATTCTTAGTGGCTAATGCTAGATGAAGGACATTA
The DNA here is from genome assembly GCF_000764305.2 of Hyalella azteca. Taxonomy (NCBI): domain Eukaryota; kingdom Metazoa; phylum Arthropoda; class Malacostraca; order Amphipoda; family Hyalellidae; genus Hyalella; species Hyalella azteca. The sequence goes on from NW_025932734.1 coordinate 231,739, forward strand.
ATTTTTAGCCCAGATTCACATTGTTGATGCTCATCTTTGTACATGTGCAGCACGTACAAGAAGTGGTACAACAATGGCTGCCGCTGCTGCAATGTTGTCACCTGATCTTCACGCGCGTCAGTCGCCGTAAGCGCAGCCTTCTGTTCCGCAGCGGAAAGTCCTGCCTAATCGATCCCAGTGACACGCGCCTGCGCAACGTGAGCACGCTACATTACCGACTATCTAGAAATATTAAACTTGGTTCTTCATAATAATTGAAAAGAGTACTGCGTATGGTCTTAACGAGGATCGTTCTGTAGTAAAATCAGAACAAGAGGCTTCATGAGGTGACAGGGGCAACAATCACAGCCAAAATAGAGTTCTGAAGAGTAGCAATATTCGTTAGATATATATAGGCCTGAACATGCGGTATGCTACTAAAAGTGTTTCTTAATTCCACGTAGAGAAGTGGTAAATTTCAATAAATTTTGTGTGGTATTCTTTACTTTCCGAGAAACTTGAGCATGGCACAATAGCTTTATTTACTGATGTATTTTAGGAACTTTTACTGTGAAATCAATTAATTCTTTTACTGTAAACAATATTATAAGTAATCGTCAATTACTTCTTGAAATTATCATTGTTTCGATTATTTGGATTAATTGCTCTTACTGACATTTTTCTCAGATTCCGTTCTCGACTCGGAAGCCCACTTTTGCTGAGCTCAAACGTGTGCACGGCCTTCTTGCGGAAGTCAGGGTGCATGGTGAGTTCTTGGAGCAGTTCTGTTGTGTTCGTGGCTCTTAGGGGGGCTAGTATCACGCCGGAGGACGGGACGGGCGCTTGAAGATCATGCCCTCGTTGAGGCTCACGGCGGAGTTGCTCGATAATTGAATGTTTTTGACATTTCCTCGTGGAATTCGAGTTCTTTCCAAAGATTTCATTTTTGGAGTTATGACAGTACAAATTTGACGTATTGTGCACATTCACTGGGCTGTGTACCCAGGCGGCGCGTGTCTTGTCTAATAAGTCTGAGCATTGAATGATGCTTCACTAGAGACAGTGAGTTTTACTCATTCTAATTGGCTAAGCTGCTTTCCTGTGGGTCTTATGAACGGAAAAGTGTCGAGTCGTGTTTATTTTTGAGTGCATAACATTTTTGTTAAAGAAAATTGCTTAGTTTTAGTTGTAAATTATTTTTATCTCTAAGCAACTCAACGACAATTGATGTTCAATTGAATGGTTCGTCGTGTTCAATGAGGTTATTCAAATAATCTAAAGTTCAGTAAGTTATAACTAATGTATTTCTACATTATACGTCATGCATTATAGTGAGCTTGTTCTTCGATAACAGGTTCGATGGAGGCGTTTCTGGCCACTCTGGGTGACAAGTTGCGGCCCGGACGCGATAAGAGCTGTGGACGCTCGCAAGAACAGCTCAAACGCGAGCGTTGCAGGCGCTTCTCCAGGAGCCTCTCGGTCAAGTGTGTAAAGTGCCTTCCTTTGCTTCATTAACTCCAATAACTTCAGTGGTCGCGTGATAAAAACTCACCAGATTGGTCGCCTTTGTGGTCGGTTTCGTTGCGGTCGATTTTCGTAACCATGGATTACATACTATGTAATCACGCGGTCACTGGAGAGTTAACTCACTCTAAATCTTTAATAAAATCTTTTTATCGTCAACTATGACTTGTTACGATTTCAGCGCCCTGGAATAACATAATTTTGAATCGATTTCTTTGCCTCAATTTTGAGGCACATTTAACTGATAGTATCAAGTTTCGTCAAAAATGAACATTCTTCTGCCACCACCTTTTTAGCGCATTTTCTCATTTATGGAAAAAAGGCGCTATAGTGCTCGTCATGTCCGTCCGTCCGTCCGTGACGACGTATTCGTCGACGAGAAAATGCGCGCTCTGTCACTCACTGCAATGACTACTGAGTTATTTTTTAACTATTCGACTAATGATGAATTTCTTACTAAAGATATTTAAAAAGGGACTTCTACACAGTTCCTGATTTCATTCATATTCGTTAATTCATCTTATACTGCCTGCTTTTTCTTATTATTTTCTGCTTTGCAGATCGCGAAGCAACAGCCACAGCAGCAGCAGCAAAAGCAACAGCAGCGACGAGCAGCTGCCAAGACCGTCACCTACGCCACGTGGGGACCTCCACGTCAGTCCTGGCAAACCTGCCAAGAAGAAGAAGAAAAAGAAACAAAAAATATCTGGCAATAATGTAGACATTGTCAAGAGTCGTCAGGAAACTATTGATGAAATCGACCGTAAGTTTATATAAGATGGAATAGACGGATTGTTTTAAATATCCCAGGGTTCAATGTGCATTCTATTGGCAGATAGTTCAAATTAAATCAAAATTCGTAGTGGGTTTATATAGGTAATATAGTCGCAAAACTGAAGTGTCCAGGAAGTTAACTGTGGAAGTGATTAATATAGTCTGGGACGCTTGATCTTTTATTATAAACTTTAGAGTCCCCACAATTAAAATGGAATGCAGTGGTTGTAACTAGCAGTACAGGGCCCATACTTTCAAAAAAAGTTAAGAGATCGTAAGTTCATCAGCCAATCATTGGTGGCCTTTCAAGCAAAATCCGCCAATAATAGACAAGAAAATATAGCGTAAGTAGTTATGTTTACTTAGCGAATTTTGAAAGTATGGCCCCTGATGTATAAGTGTATCTCTAGATAACGCTTGGTGTTGTGATGCAGGAGAGAGGAGCATGGAGAAGCTGCGAGAAGAGCTGTACACGGTGTGTAGGTGTGGAAACCTGCAGAGGATGAAAGCCCTGCTCGCCTTCTGCCAGTCCGGCGACATCAACGATGCTAAAGGTGAAACAAATAATAAAATTGCGTTATTTATAGATTAGATATTCTCTTGAGAGTATAAAGTTATCTTGTTGGAGTAGCGAACTGCAGTAGCGATTCAATATACCTATTAAATTACGGATCATCAATCTATTTTTTTTATCTTTGCTTTTTTCTTCTTTGATACACCGTCAGAGTACAGATTTATTTTAATCAGATAGCTGAAATTTCAATCGGTAATTAATTATGGCTGGCCGTGTTTCCTTCTATTTCTTGGCTGTTATTTTATGATTCCAGTCAAAATAAGCAAGTGCATAATTTTCATTTTTTAATAATCAATCTATTCTAAATCGCAAGTTACTGGGTTTACCCTTTTCATTCATCATGACGCGATAAAATTTACTCTAGGCTGGCGGGGTGGCGGAACCATTATTTATTCACTTACGCAAAACATAATAAGTCTGCTTTACCGCCTTAAGCTCCGCCGTTATATGGTTTAGGTGACCTTCTATAATTGGAGTTAATTAATAACTTTTGTCAAGCCACTAGCCCTTAACGTTTGTGGCTTCACAAATATTCATTTATTTCTGTATAGCACAGTAAAAAATCTTATCTCATGATATCATTTCCAAATCATCGAAAAACATTTATAATATTGGTGATACTATAATGGTGAATTTTCTAATCATTACATGATGCACGTTAACTTGTGCTTTACTGATAGATGGTTATCAATTCACTGGACTTAAATGCTGGTCTTGAGACCGCGAACCTTGATTAACCCTTATTGGACTGAATAATATTACTATGGTATACATCACTACTGCCGACTGGACCAGTCTACGAGCCTGAAACACTTGGAGACGGCGGCGCTGTATAAATCAAAGTTTTACCTTCACCGCAAAATAAATCGAGTTTTTATGAAGCGCTTGAAAACCTACTACTTCTACTTACTACGTTATAATTTAGGTTCAACTATACATGTACAATGCGACAAATGTTAAATGTTCCTCTGTGATGCAGACTGTGACGTGGTGTATTCATGTGCAGATCAGGACCTGGGTGCTGGTGTAGTGTCGTGTGTAGAGCGCTACTGGCAGAGCATCAGTCTCCTGGACATGACCATGACAGAGACGCACAAGACGGCTCTGCACGTCGCTACAGAGAACAACAAACTCGACCTCGTCAAGTGAGCTTCATCCGTATTATACATAAACATTCAGTGGGAACTTCATTCAAACCAACGCAAAATGTACATATGCCTTACCTTGGATGTACCTATATAAATTACGGAAGTATAAGTGCATCTCTGTAATTATTTTTCCGGGAAAGTTCAATTCTAACGTAAATGCGTCAACACGGTAAGCCCTGAACTACGCCTCGTAATGGGACTTTATTAGTTAGAGATGCGTTGAAAAAAAAGTGGTTGAATTAATAGCTTAGCAAGTGTCTTTTTTAATTTTTTTTTCTCCTACACCGAAATTAGACTTATCGAGCTGTATATTTAACCCATTTCCTTCTAATTATTATGTTTGTTCTTATAAATACCTACACTTTTCGTATTTTTTTTGACAATGTCCCCCAATTATGGCAAGGGTAAGATCTATATTATGTCCCGCACTGCATTTCACAGATGGTTGCTGGAAGAGGGAGGCTGCGATCCCTCCACACAAGACAGTCGTCATAGAGCGCCGTACTCCTGCTGCTCGACCAACGCAGGCAGGCTTCTCTACCGCCGCTACCGAGCCCAACATCCCGATGCTCATAACTACGCCAAGGTATTCATGAGCACGCCTTATGTCATGCTATTCACCATGAATATGAAAGCAAAGCAAACGCCAAGTAAAAACTTCAAGTTTTCAAGTAAACGTTCGGAGACCACCTCTATCATAAGTTAAAAGAAGTTAAAAAAGATGAGTACGATAAGCAATGAACACTACTATATACGATAAAAATTAATGTCTATAGACTTAGAATTCTAAAGGGATAAAAAAATTAACATGTTATAGAAACGAGGTTTCCGTTCCAATAGTTATCCTGTGGTTTAGAGTCGTCAGAAGCACTAAGTGAACATCATACTGTACACTATCATGTTTGGAAGTTAATGCTTGATCTAGTTGATTCAGTGAACACATATTTTCCGTATCTTGAAGTTATTGAAGGTATGCACTAAGTGCATAAGCCTTGATCTGAGTTAAATCAGACGGAGGAAACATTTTTGAATTTTGTTGACGAAGGAGTGCATGGTTACTTCTTATCTCATTCACCCATTTTATGTTTTCAAGAGTGCCATTCCTGCTCCATTGAATCCCGAAGAAGAGAAACGGAGGAACAAAGAAAAAGAAGCTAAGAGAATTGCTCAGAAAGCGCGACAGAAAGAGAACAAGCTCAAGAAACAGAGATTGTTGGAGGAACAGAAGGAACGGCAACGCTATCTCAACCTAAGCGACCGAGAAAAGGTTCGTTAAAAGACGTCATTGATTATCATGATTATTAATTGTGAAGAATGGTAAAATGCGAAATGTTTATTTTTTATAAATTTTCATTACATGTGATATTCATTATACATTTTAATTTTACAATTTTGAATTATCGTTACACGAAAAGGACCGACCAACCTTATTATATGACAGAACGGTAATTCACACGCAGTTGTAGAAATTAAACGCATTCAGTTTGTTGACAAGTTAAAATGTCAAAAATTGAGTTGTTGCCTTGAAGAAAATGTTATGTCTGTGGCTTTTCCAGCGCGCCTTGGCAGCTGAGCGTCGACTGCTGTCGTCGCAGCCCACGGCGACCGAGCGGCCAGTGTTGTTACGATGCTTCCAGTGTGCCTGTGACATATCAGGCCTCGTGCCCTACGAGTACAGCGATAACCAGTTCTGCTCAACTGCTTGTGTCCGCACACACCGGGACCTGCACAAGACATCGAGATAATCGACGTACAGCACCCTTTATAAGAGACATTATCAACAAATCATTTATAAACTGTTCTGTGTTTTACTATTCTTTGTGCTACCCGTACTTTTACCAAATATTAGCTACGAAGAGGTACGAGTATCCCGATATGGCCGTAATAAATACCGAACTTACATTATTGATTTTTGATAGTGAAAATCGCTGAAATTAACGAATATGATGCCTACTGATGATCAAGAAGGAAATGGTCCGAAATTCACAATTTTAGTATTAACAATTAATTCAAAAGCTATCAATGATGTAATTACCTGATTAGCAAGATGGAAAGGTAGACTTTTTTTTGTTCACGCTGCTGTAAAGAATAATTTTGCTCTAGACTAGAGGAAGTAGCAATTCAGGAATCGCGATAATCGGGCTCGCCAAGCTCCCGCGTATCCACGTTAGCCGCGTTGCTACGCCACCATCTTTGTATCACCCTGGTGCCTCAGCTTACTCTTTCGTTCGTACACATTTGGACGTTTTGGTAGCAATGGAGAAAGAAAGAACAACGCAGAAAGGATTAGGCCGTTGTCAAAAATTCCTTCCTTCAGTGAGAGACCGATATTTAAGAAAATTGTTCGACATTAACGATGTTGATGCCAACGAAGTGCCGTCAAAGCCGGCCGTGCTGTGCAGATTTTGCAAGCCTGCCTCCCGTTTAACACGGTGATTTACTAAACTATTTGGTGCTTGGTGGTCAGCCAATACACCTTGCAAGAATTCAAGGCATACAAGACGCTTGAAGCTTACAAACAATTTGTGGATGGATGGGTACAGGCGATGGAGAAACGAAACTTCAACGAATCAAGAAAGGCGATGTACTTGGTAGAGTTAGTTTGGTAGTACAACTGGACGGCGATAATGATGCTGATGAATGGAACCTTCTAAGAATGGAAAATGAAATTCCTTTTCACCTTTTTGAAGAGGAAAAGGATATAATTTTATCAATGCTTACCAGGTAACCAGGGTCCGGACGGCTCATAATAATACCGATCCCGATATTGGACGCGCTTATATGACACCTCAGACCACAGAACTGACCAACAACACACTAATTCACCAGTAACCTCGACATTTTGCAAAACCAATTTATATTGAAATTGAAAGGCAATGTAAAGAACTCGAAACATTTGATGTTATAGAACAAATTGAATCATTTTGATCTACCTACAAACCAGCCAACTGCAACAACACTATCATCGCTGCAGGATAATGGATCATGAAAATGTTATCTGATCTGTAAATATTATTACGTTTTATTCTTACTTATGTAGCTTATCTAAAGGCAAGTAACAGATTTTGCCCCTGGAAAATGGATAGTATCGTATATAATAAATATTCACGGCTGGTAAACTGATATGCGATACGTATATCAGAACGAGCCATAAACTGATACGATATACACGGCATTCACGGCTAGTAAACTGAATAAACGCATTCCATTGTATAGTTTTCTGTTTAAATGGCCGTGAGAACGACTGGTACATCCTACAACGGTGCAGTAGCGTCCCATCTTCAAGCAAAAACTTCAAAAAGAGACGATCGCATTAGATTTAACACGGAGGCGAAAGCTAGACCCTGCTACAAATATGGCGGCCGATCCCACAATGCATCTGGCGATTCGGTGCCGTGACGTCATCCTTTCGAGCCCGATTCTACTCTAAATCCTCTCCACGACACGTGTTCTACTCGAAGTATAGACTGAAGCGCATGTAGAGCTGCTTGGACTGAAAAACTGGACACAATTCCTTCGATGCAACGATCTTAGGAAAATTTGCTTTGATATATTGACGGGATATTCTATGGAAAGTCATTATAAATAATAATAAAATGTACAGTAAACGGTATGGTGTTAAAATGGGTATAAAAAAATTGTTTGAATCAGAAGTTGAGGGTCAAAAAGCCTTTGCGATTCCTTGCATGTAGGACCACGGAGAATGACTGTTGAGCGACGAACACTCTGTGGAAAAAGTCCGACTTGGTCACCAATTTCAATAGTTATTGAATCACCCGAAGGCAAAATTACAGCCATGGTATCCAGAACCTTTCAAAAAGTATTAAACTGGCCGCCAACGCCGAGTTCCATTTATTTGAAGATTTTGTTTGGCACGGGCGGTGTCCAGTAACTCTTACGCCTTTCTTCGTTCTATAACGTTGACGGTGTTTGTGCCTTTGATTTGTTGCAACCATCAAATGCCAACCACACAAGGACTACTACACACAGGACATGCATAGCCTATGTCCAGCCTCTGCTAGCAGAGGCGATCGCCTACACTATGAAAATGCTGTTGTTTTAGTGGCATCAACAAATGATATGCCCATAATTGTTTCATACAATAGTATTACAATGTGTGTAGTAGTCCTTATCAGTGTATGAAGGCAGGAAAATGGTACCTACTTTGCTTAGTACAAAATTTTGAACTTCAAAACTGGCAAAAAGTCTATGGTTCTGACCAAGGACTACTACACACATTGTAATACTATTGTATGAAACAATTATGGGCATATCATTTGTTGATGCCACTAAAACACCAGCATTTTTATAGTGTAGGCGATCGCCTCTGCTAGCAGAGGCTGGACATAGGCTATGCATGTCCTGTGTGTAGTAGTCCTTGCAACCACATAAAAATCAAACACTCCACTCATGAGTGTTTCCCAGCTAATATTTTTTCAAAGCATAGCCATTTGAGTGACAGATTTGCGCTTCCACACGCCTCCAATCCGGATCGCGGCAGTTGAATAATGAGCAGGCGAACCGGGCTGCTGCGGTGGGAGCAGACTGATGGAGCGAGATCAGGATGGGAAAGTGGTCAGAGTTGAGGGCAGCACCGCATGGTTGAATTATATAAGGTTGGCCCACGAGGATTTCCGTCTTTCAGTTCAGCTTTCTTGTTGCGTCACTGAGATCGAGAAACGTAAACAAACCCGTCATTCCCATGACGGATTGGTTGACTGATTTGATCGCATTTCGGTGAATGGTTAATGCCCGTGACGTCACTGAGATCAATTACGTCACAGGCGAACAACAAACACATCCGCAAAATGAGCTTCACATGGGTCAACCTTTTATACTGGTTCAACCATGAAGGCACCGTGCGTTGACCATTGAGTATCCAAGAGCATGAGGGCTCTAATTCCGGATAGATTAGGTAAGGCGGCAAGGCCGTGGGTCGGAAGGCGGGTCGGCGAGGGGAGCGCAGCCGTGCACCACCAATTTTGTACACCAATAAGCCCTGAATCGAACACCTTGGATCTCTCCGGACATCCACCAATCAGCCGTGAACCACTCGGCTCTGTCCTCCTCCGGCCTTGCATAAAACCTGCAGTACACCACCAGGCCGCGCATCGAATATGCCTTCCGGGCATCGTTTAATTACGTAATTTTACGTTCATCGCATCTGAAGTTGGGCTTCAGATAGCATAATTCTGTTCCAAAATTTATCGTCCTTCAACGAGTGGCCGTTCGACCGAGGGCTGGTTCGACCCACGGCCTAGATATGATAGTCCAGAAGTGTTGAAGGCTACATTCCGGAAGGCAGGAATCATGATGGTCCATTACATCCAGGGCAGTTGTGGTCTTTGGCAGGCGACGCATCGGCGAGTCCTCGTTGAGAATCCAGAAAGGAGAGGAAAAAAGTCGTGACCTCTCATTTCGCCGCAGCTCTCGGGTCGTACGGGAAATATATGTCATGAGGCGTCAGAGGCATTTAAGTCCTAAGAAATGGTAATCGCGTCCGATGTAGAGGATGTCCGACAGGTAGGGGGTGTAACGCCAGATTCACATCACACTGCCGGGCATCGAATTGAACGCCTTTTCAAATAAACTATAAGGGGTTGCGATTTTCCGATTTATGAAACGTGCGGCTGGCTTTTACCACGGCGAGCAGAGATTTGGAGGGGCAATTAGTAAGAATTTTTGGCTATTCCTCTTATAGGAGTTATCTCCTGGCTGCAAACTATGATACTCTCGTAAGTGCAGTAGGCAGCACCAGCCACCGGGACACTGCTGAACCAAGCCAAGTCCAAACAGAAAGGAGAGCGGAACCCATGCTCTCCTAGGACCTCTAGTACATGGTAGATCCCAAAAGCCACAATGTTTACTTCGAAGAGAGGCCGAATATTTTTGCTTGGTAGCAGTTTCTGCAGGGTTCAATCAATGAATAACGGTAGAATGATTTCAGTATCTTTGTAGAGGATTCTGACACCATGCGATACGCAAGAAGATGAACCGATGAACCGTTTGGAAAATTATCTGAATGTTGACAAAATTTGGGGGTTCGAGAGCTCGAGTTTAGTTAGGATTCAAGAACGGGCGGATACAGGGCCAGTGTAGAGACCACGTCAGGGTTGAGACGATGCTCAACCACACCTTCTGGCACCAACCACACCTGGGGGCACCAGCAACACCTGGGGGCACCAGCAACCCCTGGGGGCACCAGCAACACCTGGGGGCACCAGCAACACCAGGTCGCACCAGCAACACCTGGGGGCACCAGCAACACCAAGGGGCACCAGCAACACCTGGGGCACCAGCAACACCTGGGGGCACCAGCAACACTTAGGGGCACCAGCAACACCAGGTGACACCAGCAACACCTGGGGGCACCAGCAACACCTGGGGGCACCAGCAACACCTGATGGCACCGACAACACCTGGAGGCACCAACAACACCTGGGGGCACCAACAACACGTGGGGGGCACCAACAACACCAGGTGGCACCGACAACACCTGGGGGCACCAACAACACCTGGGGGCACCAACAACACCTGGGGGCACCAACAACACCAGGGTGTACCAGCAACGCCTGGGGGCACCAACAACACGTGGGGGCACCAACAACACGTTGGGGCACCAACAACACCTTCTGGGGTCGACCGCACCTGAGTGACAGCCTGAAATCTTCGGTTGCCTTGCCGTTTATTCAGCAGTTGAGTGTAGACGGCATCATGTACAATAGGAACATGAACAGATTGAAGTGATGCCATTAAAAATTTGTTTGGACCGTGAGTGATGATCAGTGAAAGAAACGGTCGGTGTACACACAAGCACCGCTACGGCTCAACGCCTCAGAGCAGAACAGAACTGTCGTCGCCATCGCTTCCGGAAACTTCCGCCCACACGCGTTAGCACGCAGCAGCTCAGTACAACACACTCATTGTTCAACAATTCAACACACCTGTCACGTGTTCTTCTTCCGCTATTGAGGACCCGGTTCTTCACCATGCGCCGGCTACCTATACCCGGTTCTTCACGTCTACATTGGGCACCTATCACGTCAAAATTTCTTCTTAGTTTGAAGGCAGCAAGGCTTTGAATCCGAACGCCGAAGTCCAACCAAAAATACCCCAATATTTGCCATGAAATTTACCCTACTTTGAACCATATGTATTTTATCCGATAGTCCTATTATGTATTAGAAACTGAGAAATCGAATAACAATCGTGAAGATTCCACAATTATTTCGTGCTATTCTTCTATGAAAATTAATTAGATTCTTCACTTTATTATTTCCCAGTAGCGTCGAAGAATGATATCTATTCAATAAAGTATATTATTTGTCCATTAGTTCACCCAATCTTTTTGATTGTGGTTTCAAAATTTTATCCAGTCTGATAAAAAATAATCAGGAGTATGAAGACACGTAAATTAATACTATTGTCGCATTGAAGTATAACGCGTTATTTAGATCTCCATGGCAACGGCGTCGCTGTATTTGGGGTCACCATAGCAACCAAGCGCTTCCTAGGATACCAGCGCTTCGGGATTTAGAACTTCTTCTGCCTATAAACAATTATATCGAGTGTGCATTGCTTGTAGGAGTTGAAAATATACAAATAACTTACTGTTCTATTCAGCCATTGCCATGGAACGGAAAATCTTTTATTCTGTGAGTCTGATCTGAATTGTTTTGAACATGAAACATAACTGGAAACTACATCAGAAACATTCTCAAAGGCTATGTCTAGACTCACCATTTTTATATAGTGTCTAATAATATATTATATAATCATTTTTGAATAGTCTCTAATTTTATATAGCGTCTAATCAACGGTATATAGTGACTAATCTGCACTATAAATCGTTGTATTGATGAGTTTATACAGGCAGCTGCAAATGGTTTGAGTTGCATCAATTACGAATAAATCATGTGCAATATTAATTCTTGCCTCAAGTGCGATTAGTAATCACGTCAAACAAATCAGTTATATTACTCATGCGTGATAGTGAATAGTAATTTTTCACTTGAATAGCTTCAATATGTTCTACATGAATCCATATTTTTCGAACATTTTTGATCTGGCAAGTATATATATAATGGTAAGGTAAATTGTAAAAAAGTAAACCGCAAATCTACAAAACATAAATTGGCAAAATTTACATGTAGTTGTTTGATATACATGGACAGATTAGTTTGTGAGATCAGGAATTGAGCTAAAGAAACTAACTCAGAGTGTAATGAAAAATGAACAGTTTTTCTGAAAACAAAGGATCTATCAGAACTGAAACAAAATGAAGTTGCAAAATGACAATTCCTACCCTCTGTAGAGGATAGGAAAATAACTACAGTAAAGTTTCTCTCCCCAAACAGAAAGAAATTAATAGCAAACTCAGATATTACTATTTTTTCATCTGTACGCAAATGGTATTAATGTGGTACTGAGAATAATTTTGGGTTTATCTCACCCTTAATTGCCATTTTCGGACGTAGCAGTCCCAGGCAACGCTGGAACACCGCGTGAGCGCCGTAACAATTACGGCATCGAGAAAAATGGTTATATTTTGTTATTAAAAACTAAACCTGTTCATAAATCACGACTGCGATGCCTGTGTGTCACCGCCGGGGGGCGGCCATCAACCCTGGAGCAGCTCTAGACCGCGTCATCTCCCAGGCTGATCAGGACGACTGTGTGCTCTACAAGCTAGCAGACTACCGCAAAGGTGAATTTTTATGTATTAATTTTGCTTAAATTACAAATTTAAAAGTTTAAAATGCTCCAACTGGGAACTTTTTAGTTGCAATATCGCATTTTGTTTTTCCTGAGCCAATCCACTCCATTAATACGATCATCAGAAGAAATCAAATGTGCTGCATGTAAGAGTATTCATTTGGGTTCAAGATATTACTGCGGCTCAAGCCTGTTGCAGCTTTCAAGAAACTTTACTATACAAGTAGGAAAGCGTAATATATTCATTAAAAAATATATTATTATATATTAATTATATAGGAAGACTCATTTTCACTAATGTTTTGACTTTAACCCGACTGCTCGTGCTGCGACAGGTGGACGGCTGTTGGAAGAATACGCCCGCGGTGGAGGTCGCGAGGTGGAGAAGCTTGTGCTGGAAGAGTTCGGGGTGTTCATGTACAACGGGGGCCGAGGCATGGAAGTCACTAGGACGGAGTTCCTCAAGTGGAAGTACAGGAGTGTCCCCAAAGATCAAGTAAGAAGACCTTGGTATTTTCACCGATGGAACAAATGCATTCAAGAAGCTTGGGGTGCTTATATTTTATTGTTAATAAAAATTTGATCCATGATGATAATTAAGATTTTAAAAAAGTTAGATTCAGAAGAAGTAGCACCCTTTCTTCATGCGGTATTTATTAGTCTTGTACTACAGTATTAGTCAGCGTCTTCTTCACAAGACGCTATACTTAGAACGGTTCAGCATTACGTAGTTCCTACCTCACAATGCAGAGCTCTAAGTTAAAGAGGAGGTTCAATAATCATGTACTAGGTTCGCTTCGGTGGTTTAATCCGGAAGAAACAAACAAGGTGCAATTATTGAATAAATCTGTGCAAGCATAGAAAAATGTATACACAATAATAGAAACACTTGCCAGGTTATAGAAAATAGATAGCAGATAATCAATGAAATAATTACCAGTACTTAGGAACGCATAGGCTAGTAAAGAACGATTAAGTGAATGAACATGTAATTTGAACTTGATATTTCCAACAAGTAAAGTGACAGCCACATGAATGGTGGACAACAAGGAAATTTCGAATTCACAAACTACTAGTCTAGCAGATATTGCCATACGGTAATCTCAAAATAAATAATTGATCTCCAAAATAAGGCTACAATATAATTAAGCGTACCTTCCGTGTATTATATTAGATTATGACTAGTTGCCAAAACTTTGAGACGGAGTTAAATTGATAGAAAGTTTGTATTTTTTACCTGAAATATTAGTTTTTGTTTACTATCATCGTTGTCCGTAAAATCTAATTTTCTAGTAATGCAATTTAGTGCGCTAGTACAACATACATTGTGCGGAACAAAATTTACTTCATACCTGAAACCAAAAGAATAATTGTACGTCAGTTTAACGGAAGCACAGTTCTTACTTTCAATTCATTTCTACGTGCAACCGGATAAGCAACTATCGTACAGAGCTAAAAAAGCGCTATTAGGAACTCACAATATCTATCTTCACCAGTGACATTTTACACTTAACGATAGTTTCAATTTTACTGTACTATGATCATAAATATAACTGAGAAGTTTCTCGGTTGGTATTATGTAATGTAGGGTAACATGGGGCAGCGAGCCCACTGCGGGTCACGGGCCCATAGCGGGTTTCTCGCTAAGTATGGCAGATATTGGTCCGTGTTCTCTACCGCCGGTCGGCAGTTTCACTGGGATGAAGTGTACGGATTTACGTTTTGCTAAATATTTGCGTTATTAAGTTCTTTGCGAATAACTGTTTTAGTCCAGATAAAAATTTTTTTGCCGCTAAATAAAGTTTTTTACAAGGGTGGGCGCCTTGCCCCAAGCCCATGGGCCCATTGCCCCAGGGGTGGGGCAATGGGCCCATTTTGACACTTTTTACAAAATAGTGTTTCATTAAAAATCGAATAACTCTATAGGCGTTTAATTCACATCATACATTCCTCATTAGTTGCACCTTTAAACAAAACAAAGAACCACCTCGTATCAATTAAAACTTCATCAAAAATTTAGTTTAAAAAAAGTTGGGGGCGCGCTGCCCCACGTTACCCTAATAATTATGCTATAATGGACTATCATAATAATAATAATAATAATAATAGCGGTTTCAGCGTTATTAGGCCGTAGGCCTGTCGCCGATTCTTAACATCGCAGAACATTCACGGCATTTTGCGGTCTCGAACTCGCAACTCACTGCTCCAATTCTGCTGTGCTTAACCGCCCGGCCTCCTTGCCGCTTCTGACCAGAAACTAGCGCACAGAGCTGGGATCGAACCCGCGCCTCTCTGCTCCAACCTTGGTACTCTGAACCTTAACCACTGGGCCACCCCAGTGTTATGACTATGCAAGGGAAATAGATATTCTTTATAAAAATGTCAGTAGATAAGCGATCCTGCTATTTCCACCTAACGGCACAATAAAGAACTTGAGAGATACAGCCTTGCTAAAAGCTTCTTAAAGCTGGCAGACTTGTCGCTGTAACAACGATCATCTTAAGTAGCTATCTGCTCGAGCTTCCTGCCTCTTGAACACGTTTCCTGTTCACGTCAGCACAGGATATTTCTTCATATTAACCTGCGACAGATCTCGTGCTTATATTATAATGCCGATTATTGCCCAAGTACGTACCTAGCCTTCAGTTTGCGTCTCAATGTAGAAAGAATTTATCGGCGTCGGATGCAAAAATTTTACATGCAATCGTCGAAGAATTCAAGTTACTTTCTGAAGGACGGGTGTAGAGTTAAGACTCCTTGAATTAAAATAGTTAATTTAGTCACTTTCCAAGTATTGGCGTGTTTGATTGGTCATGTAGTTTGTAGCTTTGTGCTGAACCAAAGAAATTAGAAGAAATGCGTGAAATTTTCACAGCTTTCAATCTATTTTCGATGATGAATTTTTACATTTTTATGAAATTACGAATTTTTTAAATTTCAAAGTAATTTTTAATATAATTATAATTAATAATAGCGCACTGAATTATAAACAAAGAAAATTAACATTTCACTAATCTTCATGAACGTGAACTTCACAGAATTTTCGTACACGAGGATTATGATCTTCGATCATTGCCAACAGTCAGTCACTGCTGAATATAACCTCTTCTTATTATATATTCTAACATCTAAAAAAAGGTAGTCATGGCCTCAACTATTGTAACTTCGATTCTAAATTATAAACTTTATAAAGTAAATTGCATCTCAGCGCACCTGTAAGAATGTTATTTTGGTTTCAATCAAGCGACACATTCTCTTTACACCGATTTCAATATAATTGAACCTTGAAAAAAAGCCACAAAAAACCGTCTATCTTTAAAATTAAGCAAGGAGTGAGGAGGAATAATTAAATTCCTACAAAAATAATTGAGTAACCAAACTAAATAAACAGTAAGATGATCGAATGACGCATTAATCCACATGCACACCAGAGTTAGCACGATATACGAACTACTGACTCGTTCTGACGACTATAACTCTGAAGAGCCTTGCCGCTCAGTGTGCGTCACGGAGACGCTCACTGAAAATCATCATCAACATCATAGGAAAAATTCGATTACTCGATGAATAGTTCATCTTTATCCTTCCATACGCCCGTGAGCCGACGATGCAGGTACATGTCAAGAGTGATGTCAATTTTAAAATTATTTTCTGTTCGAAAGACGTAGATTGGATGTAAGAATTTGTAGCTTTTGAATGAATTGGAAAGCCTGATTCGTTTCATGATCCGGTCGCACATCTGTAGCTCCTGTAAACAGAATCTGAGAATTTTTTTGAAATTTCATTTCTGAGCTTTAGCTGCTTGTGCAGATGTAACAATTGCACTAGTTTTATTCAATATTTGCCCATTACTTCAGCTGCTAATGCAGATGAAATCATGGAATTTGTTTTCATTTACTGATCATTTCAGCTGCTGGTGCAGATGGAAGTTTCGCACTAGTTTTCATTCACTGTTCACTGATCATTTCAGCTGCTGGTGCAGATGGAAGTTTCGCACTAGTTTTCATTCACTGTTCACTGATCATTTCAGCTGCTGGTGCAGATGGAAGTATCGCACTAGTTTTCATTCACTGTTCACTGATCATTTCAGCTACTGGTGCAGATGAAAGTATTGCACTACTTTTCATTCACTGTTCACTGATCATTTCAGCTACTGGTGCAGATGAAAGTATCGCACTAGTTTTCATTCACTGTTCACTCATCATTTCAGCTGCTGGTGCAGATGGAATCAAAGAGTCCGTTCGACCCTCTGCGTAAGTGGAGTGACCACGAAGCTTGCTGGCGCATGCAATACCGCGGGTCGCTGGGAGAGACGCTGCTGCATGTGCTCATCATGTGCGACACGAAGGCTCACACCAGAGTCGCCAAGATCTTGCTGAAATGCTTCCCGAAGCTGGCGCTGGATGTGGTGGAGGGCGAGGAATACCTTGGTGAGTCTTGATACTTACAATATTTCGGATGAGTTCGGGAGGCGATTTCGGCTTTTATTAGGTAAATTAAACTTGTTTCTGCGTGCCTCAATGAACGACACTTACACGGTTTATTACCATGACTTACAGTTGCTAAAATATAGTCATTTACCTCATTCTAGTCTTGGCATAAATTTGTACAATAATTTTGATTATTAACGTATAATTGTTTTTATTACTTTTAACAATACCTCACTAAAAACAAAGGGAATAATGTCTAAAATCCATTAATGTTTTTGTTAGAAAATCTAGAAGTTTCAATAGTGAGTTAAGGCCTTTTTAATTAAAATACTTCATCCAGTCATTTGCAATTAATTCGGGTGTTTCAGTAACCTTATAGTTTACCGTGAAAGGAAATATTATGAATTTTGCATTTTCTTTTTTTGTGAAATTTCATGTTAAGCATTACTGCATGACCACAACTCTGAGCTTGTTTATTTTAATCATGCCGTTGGTTGAGAAGAAAGCAGATTTTGGAGCTCAAAAGTAGAAATATGAGCGATATACATCAACTCGAAGACACGATTAGTAACGTGTATATCGAATATTAAAAGCACCGAATTCGGAAACAACTTGTGGTATTATCGAACTTGATCCATATTACGAAAGTTACGAAATTACAGCTTTCATTCATTTAAAACTTTGTAATGTAAAGATTCATTTATAAATATTATTTTGAGCTGATATTTGACCTGGTAGGTGCTAGCGCCCTACACCTCGCCATCTCCTACCACAACAACGACCTCGTAACCGTCCTAGTCCGGTGCGGCGCTAACATCAACCAGCGCGCCATAGGTGCGTTCAGTCGTGAGTGTTGTGGTGTTGGTCAGTCGTGAGTGTTACGCTGATATCCTGTTGAGTGCAGCGTTGACGTGCATACGGGAGTTGTTAGTGATAGAGAAATATCTAATTGGTTGTTGGTGCTATTTTTAGGTACAATTGAGCATGTTCATTTAAGGTTGAGTTGTGCTTAGTTTCCTCATTGTCAGTGTTGCATAAAGCAATATCATAAGAAACTTGAAATTTCCTATTTTAACATTTCCATTCATATAGACGCTGAAAAAAATAAACAATATTAAAAAATTATTATTGTGGTCTTTTTCACTTCACAACCATCGCCAGAGTTTATTTTTTCCAATTAAGAACATAATTTTTGCTGGTATTTTTAAATATTTTGTTATTTAGCCTCTATTAGATATTAAATTAAACTCTAACTTCTATGGGTGCGTTTAAGCTCAAACTTATATCCCTTCGTGAGTAACAAATGTAAATGAAATCAATTGAAGGGCTCAAGATGAAATTGCAGTGCTGCCGCCCCATTCAGAGCATCATTGTCATGCAGCGCAAGCAACGAAGGCAACAACTAAAGTCCTACAATACGACGAGCAGATCCTTCCCCCTTCATGACGTTCTAGGAGCGAATATCGATGTATTTTGTGTGCGTTTTAGTTTACTGGAAGGCTCAGGGGGATCTTTTCACAACCGGCAGCGACAAGGACGGGGTGAGGAGGGTGCGAGAAGACTTATTACCTTCGTTTGAGTCGACGAGTCAGTCGTGAAAATATACCGGCAATTTTAATATAGAAGTGCTTCTTTGTTGATTGTCATTAATATCATAATAATGAGATATTCCAAGTATTTTTTCCTTAATATAGCTGAAAGGATATACATTGTACATTCATTGGAAAATAATGAATGAATGAATTAAAACTCAATTAAAACCTATTAAAAGTTTGCTCAAGTATCTATAGAAAACACCCTAAATATTCGAAATTATTTCGCAATGAGGATTCCAGATTACTCACAAAGATTAAACGAATACTGATCTTCAATTTAGCGTAATGGTTAAAAATTTTTCAACGTGAATTTTCTAGCCGATCAAGTTGAACTCGACGGTTTTCACTAGCCTGTATTTTCATTTAAAACCTTACCTAACATGAGAAATATTTTTTCTTTCACAGCTTCTGGAATTAGCTGATTTGAGTTGCTTCAAGCCGTGCGATTCCTAATGAAACGTTCGAAACAAATTCCTAACAGCGGGGCCCTTTAATCTGCCGTATCATGATAAGAGCCTCGCGTGTCCACGTCTATCCTTGTCGTTGATTAACCGGCATGTCGTTCGTAATCAGTCTAACGGAGGCTTGCAATCACAGCCGAGTTTTGGTAGGGATAAAAAATTTGCACTCCTTTTTCCTGGCGTATTTGCGCACAACATTTTTAATCTATATCGAAACATCAGTTTTATATGCCATAAAATGCGACCTCCAGACTGAACAATTTTTTTATAGCTTTTTGCTGCTTTATCACATTCAATTTATTAGTTTACTAAATTCAATTATCTGTAATTTTTATTTTTCTTAATTAAAGAAAGTGACTACTCTATCTGGGATTATTCTACCTCCCATGTTCGACACTCCCATTATTCCGATTTCCATTTCCCAGATTCCCCTTACTCCGATGCCCATTACACTGATTCCCATTACCCAGATTCCCGTTCCTCAGAATCCCGTTACCCGAATTCCTTTGTCGTTTTTTTTCTGCTGCTAAAATTAAATAAAATAATGTTAAGCACGGAACCTTCGAAACACTTTGTTAAGAAAAAATTCTCATTTAACCCCTTGGTTTAGAAGCGCTGAGAAAGTTGAAATTTTTAGTGAATCAATCAATCTACCTTATCAATTAAAAACACATACATCCCCAACCTTTCCTCTTGATATAAATGCTTTAGCAATGCGTTCATAGCATTCATAAATGATTTAACTTTAACTAAGAAACAAATTTCACTAACTTTAACTAAGAAGTGCATTGTTCGCTAGGAACAAAATTCAAAAAATTCAGATCCAAGTACGATCGTGTCGTGGCACGATAAGTATCCTGGATACGCGCCCCAATGTAGCCTCTCTTAGTTATATAGCCAGGCTTTAAAAAAACAGTAACACATTCTTGAACAAACTCATTGAACCGTTAGAATTTATAAGCTGGAAGAGTGTTTGGTAATCACGTTCTAATGCTAACCATTCTACGTTTAAACGCCGAAAAACGTAACATTTAAGTTATATTATGCTATGCCGAAAAGAGTGAGTTAAGAAAGAGAGAGAAATTGTGCCGAAAAGAGTGATCTGTCAGTTAAAAAGATGAAAATATTGTCTCCACCAACACTGAACATAGAAGGTTCTTTCAAAGCCTTCGAGGGGCTCTCTTTGGTAATTACTTTCTTGAAACAACTTTGCGATGCCAATATCCTCTTCACTGGACTCCTATAGTGTGTAGCGGTCCAGAAGTACAAGTCAATCAGAAGAAAGATCAAACTTCCTTCGGCCCTAAAAAAAACTTCCTTCAAACTTCCTTCGAGTTTCCAGTCGATATATTTTCGTAGCATAAAACAAGCGATACAAATGAGGAACAACCTTTTTAAAAGAGGAGATTTTCATTTTTTCTAGAATTTAGAAGAAGTTTTTTTTCATGCACGGATAATTATTTCGTTTACTTATTGCAGAACCCCTATTTAAGATTCAAAGAAATCACGGCATTAATTTTCATTTCTCTCGCACAAGAAGATTTTTTATCATGCAATGATAATTATTTTTTTTTTACTTATTGCAGAATCCCTATTTAATAATCAAAGAAATCATGGCATTAATTTTCATTTCTCTCGCAAGGGAGTTTCTTCCTGCCTGCAGACCAGCAAGTAGAGCGTCCGAAGGGGCCGAGGTTTTCGGACTACGAAGGCCTCGCGTACCTGGGCGAGCTGCCGCTGGCATGGGCGGCGTGTCTCGGCAATGAGACGGTGTACAACAAACTTATTGACTGTGGTGCTGACCCTAACCTGCAGGACGCTTTTGGCAACATGATTCTGCACATGGTGGTCGTTTGCAACCAACTCGTGAGTGGAGCCTTGGCGCAAGCTGCTCATTAATTCGAATATTCGGTGCTCAGTTGAGTGCTAAATTTCAGTACTAATTACTGTTGAACTTTGCTGGAATTTGTGGTCGTTTGCAACCAACTCGTGAGTGCAACATTGACGCAAGTTGCTCATTAATTCGAATATTTGGCGCTCAATTGAGTGCCATATATCAGAATTAATTACTATTGAACTTTTCTGGAATTTGAGGTAAATTTCGGAAGAATACATATATAAATAAAATGGAGGAAGATGTATTGTTGTATAGCTTAATTTTCTGATCATTTTTAGTTTATATACACTACATTTTCATCAAAATCACATTGGATTCAACCAATTGATACCGTGATTTGAATAGTACCGTAAACAATATCGGTTAACATTCGAAATGACTTCTAAATAATTATAAATAACGTATAAATTGAGTTTAAAACTTGAATTTAATGCGCCAGGGCATGTTCAGCTACGCCTTACGCCACCCACGCATGCCAGCACAAGACGGCATTATGAACGCTGCTGGCTTGACTCCTCTGACGCTGGCTTGTCGGCTTGCGCGCTCCACCATCTTCAAGGAGATGCTTGAGCTCACGTGCATAGAGTTCTGGCGCTACTCGAACATCACGTGCAGTGCGTATCCTCTCAACGCACTGGACACCATCAAGCCCAGTGGCGAGACAAGTGAGTTCTGGCGATACTCGAACGTATTTTTTTATGTGGGATAATTTATTCAAAACAACAACTCCGTCAAAATTCAAAAGATTTATTGTGCCCAAATTCAGAACAGTAATTGAGTCAAAGCAACATGCAAATTACCCCCGAAAATAATAAATGGAAGAAAATTGACATACCTGACGTCTCAGCTGTAATTTCTGAGAGCCAAGAACTATTGGTAGTCTCTGACTAAGAGATCTGATTAATAACACGCAGGTACGACACCAGATATGTCTTCATCTCGTAATTTCATTAGGAGGCCTAACCATTGGCACGCGACCAGCCTATATTAAGCCGTCATCAAATACTACATAACGCTATTTTCACGGTCTTATTGATAATACCCATTATCGATACTTTTTAATAATAATGTTGCTTGTGTTTTGGAAACACGACATTTCCATCAGTCTACCTGTTATCCAGTATGTGTGAAATGTTCAGAAGCAAGCCAATCAATTCTGAACATGAATCCTAAGTTTATAAGCGATATGAATTTAATTGACAATGCTGCTCCACTCCTGTCTCCTCCAAAGACTGGAACTCTGCTTTGATGATCATCCTCAATGGAACCAAAGCCGAGCATCTTGATATGCTCGAGGGAGGCATCATCCAGCGCCTGCTCGAGGAGAAGTGGAAGACTTTTGCTCGAGTGAGTGATGCTGGTATTATATATATAGGGCAAACGAGTATATCTTATGACAAACAATAATACTAAGGCACAAATAAAGAAAAACAGAAACACGTTGTTTCAGAATTCGAGGCTTCTTTATATTGTCACAAGGAATCCATTTCGAATTAGTATTCGCAAAGTTGATTTAAAATAATGAACGCAAAGTTTATCTAGAAGCACTTTTCAAAAAATATCTCTCTCAGCATTTCATTAATTGCCTCGTGGATGATGCCTATTGTTGAGTTAGAAAAAAACTTGAATATTTTTCCCTTCATATCTGTTTTATGTAATTTTTTTATGATAATAAGGTACCTACCATATTTTCCAGAACACTTGCGCAAGCATAGGGACGAAAAAAATGCTCTGTATTTATGAAAAAGTGGCCAGGTTGGAAGGTTGTGATAGAGCATTGAATTTATCTAACATCTGTCGAGTCAATTGTAATGCTAGATTCTGATAATAATTCGACGACTCATAACTGTATAACTGTAAAATGTAACTGCGCGGCTTCCATTACAAAGTCTAAAAACGCTCAAATTGTGTCCAAGCAGTGATAATAAAAAATTACGTGACACCCAACGACTGAAACCGGGGAACTGAAAATAGATTGAGAAAAATTTTCCTCGCTCACCAACCTTTCTTATCAGGAGCAGCAATTGCCTCCATCTTGACAATTGGGCAGCGAGCAACGGAGCGTCTCGTCCGTCCTTTTGTTTCACCGGAAGGAAATTCTCGACAACGTCGTCGTCAAGCTTGCCATTACAGGGCCAGTTCTGCTCTGGCGCACACAACAAATATTTATTCCTCGGAAAAATTATTACTTTCTATTTCTGTGGATCAACATGCGAAGGTTGAAACTCTTTGCGTAAACTTGTCGACTTAACCAATTATAATCAAATCAATTATAAATAAACTAACAGCTATTTGTTTTAATTTCTGAGCATTTTGACTACGTATTACAAATAAAATTATCTATATACCTGCGTATTACCTGGCTTTCAAAAAGATCAAGCATGACATCTTAAACGGACTGTAAGGCATTTCCCTTAGATCCATAGCGACTAGGAAAGTAATAACATTTGATTTCAGGAAACAGTCTGCAAGAGTAATATTACATTGCAAACAAGCATAGGAAAAAATTGTTATAAATCTTCTATTAAATTTTTCCATTGTTTATGGGCAGAACCAATTTCTGAAGCGTTTGGTCATCATGCTGCTGCAGCTGGTGACTCTGAGCACGACCATCTACCTGCGGCCCTGCTACTGCATCCCTGTGTCTGTGACGCTCGTAAGACCGACGTCCGCTCAATTACGTCAACAGATTACATCCAAAATTGAAATGTTTCGGAACAAATTTTGAATTTGACGGCTGTAGATTACTGTAAATGGATCCTGCTATTCATGAGAACTTTGTTCTTCAAAAGAATAAAGTAACTATAGAATGATTTAGATGAACGTGAAATTATCGAAGATCAGAATTGGTAAACATTGCAAGTTTGAACTGAAAGTTGTGACCTCCTCTCCTTCCAGGATATTATAGAGAAATTTATTACAACAAAATCGAAACACAGAGATTCGTTGTTTAGAATTAATTCAGAACTTAGTAACATTTTTTCAATAGCTGTCAGAAATGAAACAGGAATTAGACTATCATTACTCATATTGAAATGACTATTAAAAAAGTCGACTATAGAATTGAAGCAAGCTGCTTTTTTTCCTTTATAAAAATATTTTGCTTACCCGTGACACATTTAATTTGAATCAAATTGAAATAAATTACTTTCCATCAATTCGTACGTTTTGCTTTGACTGTCGTAATAAAAGTTAACGACGAACTCCTCTCAATAATCACTTACTTAGCTCATTTTTGGAGAGTGTATTCTTGTGTGCAATTTTCAGAGCCAGGATATTTTTCTTGCACTCGCATATAATCTTACATCTGTACTAGGGGTTCCCCTCAAAATACTACTCAGCACATTATCAGAGAGATTATTAAATGTAATATTCCCTGCAAGAATATTATCTTGCTACGTTGCACACCCAGGACTCGCCGGAGATGTACGAGCATCTGTACGAGGAATTCTTCGCGGTGGACTCGACCAACATCGTACGTTATTGCTTCGAGGCGCTCACGCTCGTCGGGGTCATATGGTACACCTTCGTGCAGCAGGGCGAGGAGATCAAGAATCAAGGACTTAAGTCCTTCATGAAGGGCCTGGTGAATATTTCTTGATCTTATTGAAAAATAGCAGCAATATTTCTCTATGTAAAATAAAACTTATTTCCTTGAAGTGTGGATTAAGTAGTTAATCATTTATACAGGTTTGGTTGAAGACCAGAGCGTACTTTTTATTTACGATTTTCTTATTGTTCTTTTCGATAAGCCGAACGAAATTTCTAGCTGGAGCTTGGAGATCAAAAAGTAGATTACCGAATGACATTTTATTGCAGTGCGGCGTTTCGAATACATCAATATTCATTATCAAGCAAGTGAACAGTTATTACAACGCTAAAAATTGAGATTTGGATATGACATAAGTTCATACAAAAAGTATTGTAGATACGGTTCAAAATCGAAAATCAAATTAATCCGAGAATAATTTCAACGTCTTGACGAATCCCGCGGTTTGCAAATTGATAGCAGGAGACTCGTCCTTAATGATGAGAGCCTCCGCTATCAACAGTCTCGTAGTGTCGGGGCACCGCATGACGATGCTGGTGCAGGCCTCCAACGTGGCACGGGTGATGGTCTCGTTGTGGGCCTCCCGCATATGGTACGGCTCAATGTCGTGCTAGTCAAACCGATGTAATTTACATTTTGGAGAAGTCTACAACCTTCTTTCATACAGGAAAATTTGTAAACGACATTGGTTTCTTGTAGCGGCCCGGACTTTTTACATGGGTTGTTTTTCATGATCAAATTCTTGAATTCTCGAAACGTCGCACTGCAATAAAATGTCATTCGGTAATCTACTTTTTGATCTCCAAGCTCCAGCTAGAAATTTCGTTCGGCTTATCGAAAAGAACAATAAGAAAATCGTAAATAAAAATTACGCTCTGGTCTTCAACCAAACCTGTATAAATGAAGAACTTCTGCCTAACTACACTAATATTAAGTAGTTAATTGCATGTTTCTTTGTAAGGCAATTAATGAAAGACAAAAATTAAAAAAAAACTGTCTGCAGGACCAATGCCTGTACTCTATCTTTCATACGTCCAGAACAATCAGGTATTGTGAATCTAAAACGTAATCGCTGGATTAGAGAACTCAAAAACTGGTGCTAGAAAACGAAATGGGAATTTGAAGCTTACATAGAAAATTATAAATATTCTAAAATCCTACCAAGCGACATGTCCCGTAGATTGAAAAATCAAAATTCAAAATATTCAAGCACGGATGTTTAAAACCCCAAAACTTTTTCTCAAACATGTCAAGCGTATGTTCGCTTAGCTCCTCTTAGACTGTTGACCACTACTGAAAATTGTCTTCGTATTTTCGGTGGCGGTAAGAAAACCATTCCATGGAGAATTTATGGTGCTCTGAGAACCTCTTTCTGCACCTATAATCCCGAGAACCTCCCAGGCCAACTTCAGCTCACTCTTTTTATTTGTCAGTTGAGAATTCATGACACGACAATTGCCGCCGAACACAAACATGTTATGAGAAAAACTCTGAAATAGAAAAATAGAGATAAAGTCTGTTCTAAGAAAGAAAATAAAAAAATAATAAATAATTTATCAAGAAAAAATAATAAAATAATGAAATCAAATAATACACGTTTCAAGCTAAAAAATATAATCAATAACACTTATTTACCTGTACGCTGTAAAACACCTTTTTTTACTTTCACTTTTGGAATTTTTACAAATATAGCTGTAAATCTGCTAATGTGGTTCTATCAATTTACAATTGTGTTCGGTTATTGATTTCGTCATTACATATATACGTATATCTATTCTCATTTAAATTGTTCTTCAATTGATTGCACATGGATTTTATGGCAAATTTAGTTTGGACGTTAATCTAGTAAAGTAATCCCGCAGCAGAATTGGAGAAAAATAAGACCAATTGCGTATCTGGTGCAACCGAATGAATAAAATATAACTTGACATTTAGAATAATAGGTAACGAATTCATAACTTGGGAAACAGAAAAAGAAATTAATCTCATAAATTAAAATGGATTTAACAATTTATTACCATGCATATGGGTTTACTGTATTTTTAATAGATGTTGAAAACTCGCTAAAGAATTATTTTTGCTTATGTTTGCAAAGAAAGTTGCGCCACATAATTTGGACATTACAGTTTATTGGCACATAAATATTAAAAAAATTGAAATAACTAAGAAATGCACCAGTATTTTGCATATTTTTTATCTGCTTCGAAGCATTTAAAACAAAAATAGGCAATTTTTCCATCGACTTCTTGAAAATTTTATAAAATTTCGATCTATTCCTGGAACATTCCTCCGTTGGGTGTTACTCGTCAAGCCTTCTTCTAATTAATGCCGTGCATTTTTCAATGATGTTTCACGGACCCCAGATTGCGTTCGTATTTATTCACAAAGTTTCCACAGGGATGCCCTCGGGAAATTGTCTCACAGATCTGCTATCTTCTCATCCGTGTTGTGCTTCCGTACAACCAGAATAGGAAGGTGTATGTTGTTAAAGGTGTATAATAGAACAATTACTGTTGGTTTCCGAATCGGATTATGGTCTTCAAGAAAGTGGCTTCATAACAGAAAATGATTCTCAAATAAGTTCATGTTTGTCAAATGTAATTTCCATCAATTCGCAAATTTCGATTATTTCTGTTTTTATTTTTTTGAAGATATAACATATAAACTAATCTTTGTTGTTGTCGAAGTTTGGAAGTCAACTTGAGGCCCTTCCCAACGGGTTTTTTAAAAATCAATAAGGCCTTCAAACCAAAGTAAATTAATTTCAAGCAATGTTATATAATGTTGATAATAAGACAATTATTTAATATTTCAAACTTCAACGGTGTGAGATTTGTTATAAAATCACTGCATAGCCTAATAGTTCGAAGCTGTGAATTGTGGATTTTTATGCTGAACATCAATTGGCTTAGAACCTCATGAATTTACAGTGTATCGGAATGTTTGTACTTTGCAAACGCAGTTTATGTCTTGTGCAGGGATTACTTTAATCTTTCTTCCATGAATTCCCAAAAATCACGGTTTCTGCGAAGAAATTAGTACATATTCACTTGACATTTGCACAAGGAAAAACTACTAAAAACTTATAATTTTGCAACAGGCTGGTGACGCTCCGAAGTTCATCTTCCTGGTCTCGAACTTCTTGCTGCTGGCCTGCGTGCCGTGCAGGATCGCCTACTACCTCGCCGTGCGCCACGAACCTTCGGCGCGGGTCTGGGAGGACGGGCTGCTGGCGTACGCCTGTGCCGGGTCCTGGTTCATGATGATGTTCTTCGCGGGGTGAGAGATGCTCTGGTGCCGGGTCCTGGTTCATTATGATGTTCTTCGCGGGGTGAGTGATGTTCTTGTGCCGGGCCCTGGTTCATGATGATGTTCTTCGCGGGGTGGGTGATGTTCTGGTGCCGGGTCCTGATTCATGATGATGTTCTTCGCGGGGTGGGTGATGTTCTGGTGCCGGGTCCTGGTTCATGATGATGTTCTTCGCGGGGTGGGTGAAGTTCTGGTGCCGGGTCCTGGTTCATGATGATGTTCTTCGCGGGGTGAGTGATGTTCTGGTGCCGGGTCCTGGTTCATGATGATGTTCTTCGCGGGGTGAGTGATGTTCTGGTGCCGGGTCCTGGTTCATGATGTTCTTCGCGGGGTGAGTGATGTTCTGGTGCCGTATACTAAGTTTATTATGATAATCGCCGCTTTCGATTATGTTTCTTATGCCATGAACTGGTTCAGGATGGTGATGGCTGCTAAGTTACGCAGTTCTGTGTGCTGTTTTTGCTCATCATGAAGATATCTACAACAATAGTAACATTTATGCTGCAGATCTGTCTCAGACACAAAAAATATTTACCTCTAACGCGTTTTTAAATCTCTGTACGAACCTCATTATAAATTCAAATTAAACCTATCATTGATTGACTTGAAGACTGAATCAACGACCATCATCGAACTGATGACCTCCGTTAAAATTGTCGAGATTGTCGCTTCGAATCGCCTTCCCTGCTTCATTGAGAAGCTAAACCCTTGAATTTTTGCATTTCGAAAGTTCCTGTCAATGACAGGCTTGGCTGTATTGAAAGCCTGCCATCTTCATACGGGTCCTGGGCTAAGGAAAGACTCAGCCTCTCACTGAGTCTTTCCTTAGCCTGTTGGCGCGGGAGTGATTGGTTATTTCGTCAGAAATACATTTCTTATGCAAACATACGTTATTTAAGCTAAGCATCGGTAAAGAGAAGCTGAAATGTAATTTTTGGCTTTTTAGCTGATATGTTGATTGTTTCATTTCGTTTGTAACAATCACAAGCAATAGGCGCTATGTTAAATTTGTTTACTCATATTTGACAGTTCATCACCAACGGAATTGATGCTGCATGGGTGTTCTTGTTTAAATTTAAAAACTGGATGGATATTTTGCATATATGATAGCTTCGAAATGAGCAATAAAAGTACGCATAGCTTTATTTTACAGAGAAAAATTAATTGTAAAGAATAATTCAATGCCAATTTATCAATTGCGATGTAATTGCAAGTTTTGATAAACTCAGTCGAATACAAGCAGTAAAGCGAATGGCACAATACAACTAAAATTTTCATTCTGCATTCATTATTTCTTCAACTTGTATTGTCGCCCTCGATTATTTTTATGAGGGTTACGTGATCATGCTAAGTTAGTGTGAAAAATTTATTGAGGAGGTGAAAAGAATTTTTCAAGTACTTTGTGGAGCTCTGTTTTTTAATGAATGATTACGATTTTTCATATTCCTTCATATCTCTGTAACATATACGGTAATTTATGGTCAATTTCAATAGTAAAGCTAAAATGCTCATGTTTATTATTTACTCTGAAGCAACTGTTTGGCCTGTATTAATCCAACGAAAATTTGTTACTAACATTAGAAAATTGTGATCATTAATAATCACAAGAAAATCCAAGCCCTTAAATTCAAGCGTTATTGTAAAAATCTAAAATTATACCTGAAAATTTTCTTTTTTTTCACCCAGGGCGCTAAAACTAACAGGACCTTTCGTAGTGATGATCTACAAGATGATCTCTGGCGACATGTTCACCTTCTCCATCATCTACGGCATCATGCTGCTGGGCTTCACTCAGGCCTTCTATTTCTTGTACAAGCGAAGCGTCATACCTGACAAAGACAGCAAGTTTGTCACATATGGCACCACGTGGATGGCGCTCTTCCATATGACCCTGGGGGACTATGATGTAAGATCTTCCATATGACCCTGGGGGACTACGGTGTAATATCTTCCATATGACACTGGGGGACTATGATGTAAGATCTTCCATATGACACTGGGGGACTATCTACATTCTAGAAGGTATACTGACTTGGGGACTATGATGTAAGATCTTCCATATGAAAATGGGGGACTACGATGTAAGATCTTCCATATGACACTGGGGGACTACGATGTAAGATATTTCATATGACACTGAGGGACTACGATGCGAGATATTCCATATGGCAACGAAAAATAACAACCTAAGGAGACTTCAGAGTAAGGTTTATCATGGAACGCACGTTGCAGCCCTAGTGATCAGATCAACGCGTAGTTTTTCCGTCAAATCGTCTCGGAAACGGAGACTGATTAGACTTTAAAGACTTGATTTAAGATTGCTTAACTAAAATTTACATCTGTACCAAAACGCATTATTACATTTCGAAATTTTAACTGCTACAGATCGTGAACGACTATTCGCATCATGTACAATGATTCGATGATACAGTGACAGGCAATTTAGCGTATGAGTAGTCCTGATAACGTTTATTTTTTCATCCCTATTATCATTTATCGTAAATACGACAGAGTTTCTATGGAGTTTCAATTACGCCGAAACGGCTGCTCTGGTCTGCGGTGTTATTGTATAGCTGCATCGCTCCCAGGAAATTACCTCGAGATTACTGCTCGAAGCACCCCCAGCGATCGCTTCCTTGTCCATAAAATTCACCAGCTCACCACTTCCAACATCATCCTGGAACGAATTCTCTTGAAGGAAATCATGTTGTCTGCATCAGGCGATCTTAACGTCTTCTTTAACTATCATTAAATAGCGATCACGGTTGCGTTAGTCCTTATTTAAAAAATTAGCTTCCCACCGTATCGTTGAGCTCACGAAATAGATTCGTTTGTCAACGTCTGACGCTGGAGGGTCATCGAGGGAAGAGTAAATTGAACGGCTATACCACCCGAAAGTCCAATTTCAGTGTAGTTACTCTTTAGTGGTCATTTTGACAGGTATCACAAATTAACATTCGATCTTAACCGTTGACTGAAATTTTAACTTGCTTAAAACAATTTCACCTATAGACAATCAAGTAGAACATTTTCAAGCGATTTAAGTACTGTTATGAGTATTTAAATCGCTTGAAAATATTTTTTCAAAATAATTTAAATTATTTTAAAAATGAACGTTATAAATTAAATCGAACTAAAAAGAGTGGTACCCAATTAAGGTTTAGTAAATCTGCTCTGTAATGCCTCCAACTTTCTAGACTGCCAAAATGAATTGGATAAGTCAGTAACATTTTCCTTTCAGTACGGAGCAATGAGTCAAAACATCTACAGCGCCCTGACAAAGTTCGTGTTCCTGGTGTTCACCATCATGTTACCCATCATGTTGCTGAACATGCTGATCGCCATGATGGGTAACACTTACTCCACCGTCATCTCCATGTCAGAAAAGGAGTGGGTCAAAGCTGTGAGTACCAGAAGTCAATTAGCGCTGGAAATGATAATTAAAACCTTGTGAAGTCTATCTTAGCATTTAATTTGATAACCCAAACTATAACATCCTCCTCCTCTACAACAGAGTCATAATTTGCATGCTAATTTCAATTCAGTCTTGCCTACCTGATTCAGCCGAGTTAATAAGGTGCCCTCTAAAGGAGGCAGCGCAGATCGCGTCTTATATCGTACCTTATTAAGCTTTGCCCCCAACATGGCGGCAGTGGGCCAAGATCGTGATCGCTCTTATCGTGCCTTATTAAGCTTTGCCCCCAACATGGCGGCAGTGGGCCAAGATCGTGATCGCTCTTATCGTGCCTTATTAAGCTTTGCTCCCCAACATGGCGGCAGTGGGCCAAGATCGTGATCGCTCTTATCGTGCCTTATTAAGCTTTGCTCCCCAACATGGCGGCAGTGGGCCAAGATCGTGATCGCCCTGGAGCGAGCTGTACCCCAGGCGAAGGCTAAGGAGTTCCTGTACGTGTACAGCGTGCCTCTAGGGGGAGGGGGTGAGGAAGACGGGGGTGAGGAGAACCTTGGTGTTATGGTCATCAAATGCAAGGACAAGACTAAGGCCAAGCAGAGGAAAGGCGCCTTATCCAACTGGAAGGTTAGTTTTATTAACAGGCGAGAAATTTTAAGCAGTGAATACTGCCTGTATTATTTGAACCGTTTTCAATTTTTATTAATCTAACTTACACATTTCCTATACACTTAAATTTCGCGTTCACTAAAGCTTATGTGCAAGTTTCTTGCCGACTTTGTTGCGGTTCAAGTTGATTCTGCTTGTTGCTTCCTGCTGTGTCGGGTTGAAAGGCATCAAAATTACTCTGATGACAAAAATTGAAATTAATAAGAATGCCCAAAAATTAATCCGTCGTCCCGAAAAATGAGCGACCCAATTTACCTCATCAAATGAACTTGTCGATTGGGTTTGTAACGACGTGCCTTTAATCGACACCTTACGAAAAATTTATCTTTGTACGCATGTATTTGCCGGATAAGCAATAAAATGCACTCTTATTCAATGAAAAGTAATCAAAATTTTGCGTCTGATGTCATTTGAGCACACATGCGCTCCTTATGGTCATTCCGTTGTTTATCGAACGTAGACTTCAACATCGTAATGTTAACGTTTTATGTGAAGAAAATAGACTGTAAATAAAGTGCTTAAATAAATTTCCCATAGCAGTTTCAGGATGTATTTTTTTGACGCGGCGTAAGCACGCTCGTCAAAGGTTGGTCAGGCTAATTTTAATTGCTCTTGTGCAACTCTGTTGGAATATAAAAAAAACCTTATTGGAGCCAGGAAGTGGTGCGTAAATTTGTGAAGGAAATTAGACAGATATTTTAGATGGAATTTTTAATGCGAGGTAAATTGTATCAAATCGTACGTTATTTCGTATAATGAACGTCAACCTAAGATTTGCGAGTTTAGTAAGTAAATTTCAGCATATAATGTAAAAAAATCTCATTTGAGCCGAAAACCTTGATTACACCGCCATGTATCGTATAAAAACGAATTTGTTATTGACAGTGGATAGAAAAATCGCGGAACAGAGATTGATCAAATAGATATCTTGTCTTCAATCAAAGAGATTGAAATGCTTGAATTCAAGCCATAGATCACTGGAATTCTAAACTACTAATATTAACTTAGAAGAGATACTTCTAACTTACCTGCAGTATTGACAATATTAGAGAATATTGCTAACACTTCCTCGCCAATAAGTTAAACATTTCCTCATAATATCATGAGATTTCCTTATTAAATAATAAGAAAACTTCTGCGTAAGTCAAGCCAAACATATGGATTTCATTTCAGTCGGGAAAGAATATCTCCAACTTCCACGATATTGAAACAAACATCGCCATCGGACCTCGATGAAATCTTAACGACTGCAAGGCTTGGTCAATATTCCTCTAAATTTTTGCATGCAGAAACAAAGAAAAGTCGGGTTATTGCTGCGATTGTAAATAAAACTTTTTGGTTTTCTTGCAGCGCATCGACAAGGAAGCGATAAACTGAATTTTTTGCAAGCATAAACAAAAAAAAAGTCCGCTTATTGCAAATAAAGTTCTTGAAAAAACCTGTTGGTTTTCTTGCAGCGCGTCGGCAAAGTAACAATAAAAGAATTAAAGCGTCGGGGCGTCACGGGAGAGTATCTGCGTCGGGAGATGTGGGGGCTCTGTAGTGCGCAGTCTACGCCTCTGCATGGGTGAGATATGGCCATACAATTATGTCAATCTTATTTGTCGTCCTTAATTATATTTTCTGCACAAATATTATATTATTAGAAAAAAATTAAACATGGTAATAATATCCTAGACAATGATCAAGTTTATTATTGATCAGCAATGAAAAATATAATAATCATTATTAACTTCTCCTTTGAAAATTATGGCCGATGTCAATAAAATAATTGCATAATGTTCCACATGGTTTTTATTAATTATCAAGAAACGTCTTATTATTAAGAAACAAATATTTTTGGACTGTTTTTTTTCAGGAATCGGATATGGCAGAATAAAAATCACCATGTACACCCTCTGAAAATTCTAATCTGTCATTTTTATTTCGCGATGCGATCAGCATTTACATTTTTATTTATTTTTCTGTAGGATCAAAAAGAAAGGTGGCGTTGGCGCGTACAACGTCAAAGCCGGGGTTACCACCAACCTGGAAGACGTCCTCTATGGCGAGGATGAAGACTCGGACTTTGATGCTGATGCCAACGATGGCTTCGGTGCCCTCACGGGGGCCATTGATCAACTGGCTTTCACCAATGACCTGGACTTCTCTGGTGACGGCATTGACGAAGATCCTTTGAAGCCCATGCGGCCTGAACAGATGACGGCGCAGAACCTCAAGCTGAAACATCAGCAAGAAATTTCCGGCGCGGCAAAGAATAAAAAGAATGGCTTGGACAATCAGGCATTCCTCAGGGATGAAGATATCCTCATCGCAGCTGAAGCAGCCGCAGCCGATGATGAAGATTCAGATGATCCTGATAGCGTCAAGAAGGCAAAGAAACGAAAGCAGGACCTTGGCAAAACAGGGGTGGGACAAAGTGGTCCTTTAGTTATTTCTGGCGCAGGGCAACAAATCCCCCAGCATCCAGGATCAGCCGGTTATTCGGCGCCGGGAAACTATACTGGCAATATTGGTCAGCCGGGGCCTTACGCATCGTATCCTGGGGGAACGAATGCCTATCAAAACCAAGCTAATTTCAATGGACAACCCAACGTAATGAACGGAACAGTGTCCTCTGCCTACGGTTGTTCCCCAGGAGCAAACACTCGACCTGGAGGATATCCGCCGCCTCAGATGGCACCTGCCTATCCTAACGGTCATGTTGGCCAGCATTCTATGCAGGTTGGAGGATCAGCCAGTAATGCAGGTGTGTGTAGCCAGAACATCTCCCTGCCTCAGCCCGGTAATTCGAATCAGGGTGCTATGCAAGGACAAATGTATCAACCTCCTGGGCCGGTACCCAACCAATACGGGCAAGCTAATGGTTACGTGTGCAATGGGTACCCAGGTCAGCCTTTACCAGGTGGAGCTTGTCCCCAACAGGGGAACCTTGCTGGACCAGGTTCTTCAAATGCTCCCGGGCTGCAAGGGCCTCTTGGCAAACTTCCTCCTATAGGTCAAGCTAAGAGATCTCGTCCCATCTCTGCGCGAATAAAGAGGTTGGGATCTGCACAAAAAAATAAGCCAAATTTGGATAAAACTTTGAAACATCTGGAACCTATTTCGTCGGGAGCAAAGCTTCTGGGCCCTGCACGTGAAGGAGCTTTTGGACACCGTCCAGGAATGCCCTGTCTGCCAGTTTCTCCCCCTAATAAAATGACGGAGGTGGAAGCACCAAAACCCACTGGAAACAATGAAGCACAAGTAATGTCAACAGGAAGTACTTCAACAATATCTTCTAAAAATGAGGATACCTCGAATATGCCAGAGAATAATGAGATGCATGAGTTGTCTAAAGCATCCCCGAAATGTGATCAATTACAGCAAACAAAACACTCAGTTGAGAGCAGCGAGTCGTCCAAGTCCGGGACCATTGCTGCATCACCGAAAAGTAATAAAAGTTCGAAACGATGTTCTCTTGACTCTCCTCAAGCTTCAAACGAAATCCCCGACGAGGCTTTAAAACCTAACGAAGCTGAAAGCAATGATGAACAATGGGCTGAGAAAAAGAATAAGAAACTCAAGAAAAATAAAGTAAGCCCACTGTCTGAAGAAGGAGTCTCAGACGGGCATGTAACGCAGGATGATACCGATATTGGGCTAGTTTCTGGGACAGAAGAGGATGGCGAAGTTCTTCAGAAGAAACGGGAGCGACCTAAAACTTGCGTCGCTGCAAAACGTGAGCAAAAATTTAGTTCTGAAAGCGTCGAGAACATGAACGAAATATTGCCGTGGACTGCAGAAGAGGGAGACATCAAACCGGACGACGAGTGATTGAAAGATGGAATTAAATCTTGCTCGAAGTATCGAAAATATATCGAGACGCCATTTTATTTTTGTAAGGAAATTGAATGGAACTTTTCGGTTTGGAAGAGAACTTTAATTTTCAAAGAATGTATTTCAAAAGCAGAGAAATATTTTCACGCAGATAAAAAATTAACATTTTTACAGAATGAGAGGCTACTTGAATCAATTAAAACTGGTGCCTTGTTGAAAAATTGTTGCCGTATGTTTCAGAGTGAAATTTAAATGCGAGTAAAAAGTAAAATAAAGCTAATTTGAAGTTCAAAGCAGCTCACGCGAATTTCCAATAAAAGCAAATGGAATCTTCTCAATTATGCGAATCAAATCTAATCTCAGCAGTTAAGGGGACCGGCTACCCCAAAATTTTCAATTTTGACGTTTTTCGGTTTTTGTGCTCATCTGAAAGCTGAAATTCTGCTCTTTCCAATGGTACCACTGCCATCGCTGTACGCCAATATTTACGTTCATGACGTCTCTTTAAAGGGAAGCGGGTGGGAGAGTTCTTTAAGTAATTAGAAATAAAGTAATTAGCTGCTGAAATCTTTGAATATAGTTTCTACTTGAGTTGTGCTGCAGTTACATGCTTAGTCTCATCTTAAAGCTGACATTCTGAGCTTTCCAACGATACTACTGCGAATTAAGCTACAGAAGCCTGTAGTTTGGTATCCATGCTACATTGAGTGCCTATTTCGAGGCGCACGGGACTTTGTCGCGCCGTCCTGAAAAGTTTGAAAAGTTCAACTTATTGTCACGGAAAACCTATCTCCTCCTACAGTTTTCAAGCTACAGCAATGAGAGTTATATCATTCTATTCGTAAAGACCATATCTATCGACGTGGCCATCGCTTTTTTTTAATTTGTGCATGGTTCGTCATATAAATGGGGGAGAAGGGGGGGAAGGGATGAAAAAAGTGAAAAAATGGGAAAAACGCGCATAAATAAGAAAATATGGGGAAAATGAAAGAAAGCGATGGCTAGGTTGATAGATATGGTCTTTACAAATCGGATGATATGTGTCTGGATGTTGTAGGACGATATTTGTAGGAGGAGATAGATTTTCTGTAGTACCCGTTTTTGTCCGTTTTCTATGAATTTCACGTTTTCTATCAATTTTTTTCGAAAAATTCATACGAACAAAATGTTATTTTTTTACATTTTACGTATGTATGTGAAGTTTCATGATGATCGGATGATAACTGTAGAAGTTTTTCCGGAGGTTAGCCGGTCCCCTTAAAGCTTATTCTGTGGCAATAGTAACGCGTAATAGATATTTTAAATGCGCTAATTAACGTATTGCGTAATGATTATAACTCTGCTACAATTTTTAGCGGTTAATATACTGGTATTATTGGACCTGCTTCATTAAATCTTAGTGCTTTTATTGCTAATATTTAATTTAGAAGTAGTTATGCATGCTCGAATTTATGAAGAAAATTAATATTATAGTTATGATTATTCTGTAGTGTTTATTCATGAGCTGTTGTATTCTGGAGAGAATGCTGTGCTTGTTAGGCCTGGTAGCTAACATTTATGTAAAGCTGTATCATGGTTATACTAGAGTGTTTAGAGAAGAACTGCAATTTAACGATGATTCAGAGTATGTACATGCAACATTCACCTCGAGCTCAGAGTTTCACACCTCATTTGCGAAGTGATTAACTATTGAAAATATATATAATATATATATTCAAAGTAATTCCGACAGGACAGGTGTAAGGATATTGATTCAGGAGCGAGAATCTGTTATGTCGCCAAATAATTTGTAGCTTCATGATAACAAATTCTTCACGCCTCAGGGCCCGAGATAAGACAAATTCCTCGCGACATCAGAGCCTGAGATAACAAATAGTAGATTTCTCACGACTTCAGGTACTGAGATAAAAAATTTTTCACGACCTCATGGCTTAAGATAACAGATTCCTCGCGACCTCATGGCCTGAGCTATTAATACAGAAATTTTGAGATGTCCCTCAAAAACAGCGAAGTCTGTTTTCGGTGCGCCATCGGTCTTATTTTTCAACGCGCTAAAGACAGTTCGTTCCAATTAATCTTGAAGAACTCAACTGATCTTACATACTTTAAGAAATTACTAAGAATTTTTCCGCTCATGCCACGAAAGCTAAGAAAACACGGTTCAGAGTGATTATGACTTATTCGAATTTTTTTTCGATAAGATTATTTCTATTCGTATGCAAGAGGTTTGTAATCTATGCACGTAGCGCATGGAGTGTTGCTAATTAATTTTGACATTCAATTAGCGTGGTAAATTTTTTCGTAAAAATCTTATTTACTTAAGAGGACTTTACAGCGAGCTTTATCCTGTTGACGACCTTGTTGATTGAATGGGTAATATTGCTCATTATATATTATTTCTGTTATCGCACATGCTGCAAATAGTTTTTAAAAGTTTTATTTATCGCCTACACTTACTTAAGTTTCTGATGAGACGTGAATGTATTTTAACTTTACTCAAAAGATGTGGCGGAAAAATTCTATATTCTCAATTCTATAAGACTCCTTCGTAGTTGGAGTTCAACTTTTGCTGTGAAGTTACTTAAATTAGACGCACGAATAAAATATGTAAACATTAAACTAGTGCACATCCATTGTTCTTATTCAAAACTAAAATGTAATTATGCAGTTAAAAAATTTAGAAAATAATGCTAAGTCAAGACAAATTTTTATGAAATTCATCTAGAGGTTATATATAAATAACGCGTTATCTTAATGAAGCGTCCAAGAGCAAATGAAGCGTCCTTCAGAGAAAATGAAGAGCTGGACTGAGTTTTCAAGACGCAGCACAAATTAAACATTTTACCTTGCAGCTTAAAGATAAGCAAGCGTTTATTCGGCATGATTCCTATTTCTGAATAACAGGCAATTTTAAATAAATGTCGAGTGTTATCGCTCGTTATTACATTTCAAGTATTTTTAAGCATTTACCGAGCAAATTGAAGACTTTTGTCACGACATGTGCTGCATGTAACGTCAATATCGTGTCAACGAGGGAGTCGCTTGGTCCGTTGAATGAATTGAACGTTCGTTGAATGTGAACGAAGTCTTGCATTTTATTCTTAACTAAAAAAGTCAATCAATAAGTTTCAAAGATAATATATTAAGAATTTAATTAATATGGATATCAACCAATATACCTAAACAAAAGAATTAAAGGCGCGCATGGATCAATTTATCGGCGTTAATTAATAGACATTTTCAACGCACAATAAATATTATGTTTGAGCATAAGGATTTGATAATCCGACCGAGACTTTGTTTGTTTTCAGTTTTTGGTTTAGGCAGGATTTAATGACCATCAGTGATTATTCATTAATAATCCGATGAAGATGATGAATTATAACCTCTAAACAGAAATTTGGAAACGACTGACCAAATCAAGTAGTAAATCAATATATGACACAAATGATCCATTATCTTAAGGAAAGTCTAATTATTTGTCTCTCGCTCCCGTAGAAACGACACACTTATAAACAAATAGGTTAATGATATCACATGATCAAAAATACGTTAAACTAATCTTCAAGTTCGCCTTAAAGGCGAACGTTATTCAAGCAGTAAATGAAATAATTTGATGGGCATAACACTTCACCTTGGATTACGATGATTTATTTTTTAAAATATCCGAGTGATATATACAGGGTCCTTCAAAAAAAGTATCTGATTTCAATAGGCTTTTGCAAAACTCATGCGACGCATACAGAACAATTAATTTTATTTGTGAATAGCTTATTTGATGCCATTTTATATCATATAGTACACTTTACTATTTGATATTATGAATTATTATGAATTATGTTTGATAAATGGTGTCCCCCATTGTTAAGACATTCACGCTTTCCCTGAAGTTGCCATAGCTCTTCGTGTAACTTCCCTTGGAATGGCTGCCACTTCCTGCCTAATGGCATGTTTTAGTTCTTGCAGATTTCTGGGACGATATTTGTACACTTCAGCCTTTAGGTAGCCCCACAGAAGGACTCACACTGCTCGCCGGTCCATGGAAATGTTAAGAGAGTTGTTTTCTGGACGTCTTGTGTCTTTAAAGAGGAGACATTTCCTAGCCCCCACGGTCACCCGACTTATCACCTTGCGATTTTTTTCTGTGGGGCTACCTAAAGGCTGAAGTGTACAAACATCGTCCCAGAAATCTGCAAGAACTAAAACATTCCATTAGGCAGGAAGTGGTAGCCATTCCAAGGGAAGTTACACGAAGAACTATGGGCAACTTCAGGGAAAGCGTGAATGTCTTAACAATGGGGGACGTCATTTATCAAACATAATTTTCAAAACCAAGTAAAGTGTACTAAGTGATATAAAATGGCATCAAATAAGCTATTCACAAATAAAATTAATTGTTCTGTATGTGTCGTATGAGTTTTGCAAAAGCCTGTTGAAATCAGATATTTTTTTTGAAGGACCCTGTATTACGAGTGATATATATTTATAAATCATATCAACTCCTACACAGTGCATATATAATATGAAATGACTTCGTGTGGTATCTGTTCTAGTTTTCTATACGTCATTATAAACCATATACGTCAATAATAAAACTTATGGTCGAATCTCTAATGCCAAAATAACGTTATTTCTGTTGCGCTGTAAATACAGGAATAAGACTTGAATTGCGTCGACAAAAATGGATATACATAACATGATTTCCATTGCACTGAAAATACAGGAATAAGACTTTCATTGTGTCGACAAAAAATGGATATACATAACATGATTTCCATTGCGCTGAAAATTTCAGACGTGCCTTCTGCTTCGTCTTGCATTGACGGCATCGGTCGAATAAAAAATTCTGAAAATAAGACCGAGTTTATGCAACGTTTCTTTAGGACCGGCGGGAGAATATTTTTCAGAAGCTGTACCAGAAAATTCATGGCCATTTTTAACTTATTCCCAACGGTCTTCCTTTTTAAAAAGAATTCAAAAGTAACTGTCTCTGATATTAACATTTGTTTTCATTTAATATTGTAAAAACTGAAAAAGTACCGCAAACAAAGAGCTTTTCTAAGACACGGACCGTTTTAGTTTCTGATTTTGTTACGCAAGCAAAATATTTTGATACTGTGCTTTCGTAAGTGAAAAGATAATTTTGACATGAACTAATGCCTTTTTATGCGGTATTTTAAAATTGTATAGAGGCTATAAGTAAAGTATAATAAAGCAACAGAAAACAATAAATTCTGGTACTCGATCATGATACACGTGCTAGAAAATGTCATTACGAAAATGAAAATTTTCATTTGTTTTCTCAGTATCGCCGCATTTTCTTGTCTGGATCTGGCTTTGCCAATTATGCCTATGTGGCTCTGCTTGCTATTTTTGCATTTTTATTTTTATAATTCATCTCACAGTATATTGGAATTTCAGTATCATTAGAATTTCATCAAGCAGAAAAATTTATTCTAGCGTTTAACTTAGCAATAAATTAGCATAAACATTAAAAATATGTAGCTCTCGTCACAGAAAATCTACGGAGCTCAAAACTAAGATTTAAGTATCTCCTGAATGGATCTAGTGTTGCAATGTCACCGAAATTTTTCTTTCAATCATAGACCAAGCTGGAGACTGGACTTATAAAATGCCATCGTTCTCATCTTGCTGTATATATTGGCATGAAGGGAGAACTGTAGCTCAGTAGTCCCCTTGTGCTCGGCAGTGCAGGTCGCGCGACTTGTCCCTGTCAGTGACGCGTCTGCCGCTCTCCCTCACAACGATTACCTGAGAACAAATTCGTGAGTAGGACCGTGTTCTTTCAGCGTGTTTTGCTTTATTTATTCTTGCTTCTCAATCCGGGTACAAAATCGAAGTCCTTTATATGATTTTATTCCTCTCCAAATCTTTGTCTAATTAACCCTTTCCCAAATTGAATAGAAGCTAAATGAGACCTCAGAAATCACGGGAGCCAATTAAAAACTTTTTCTTATAGAGTCTGTTTAATTGGACCACGTGGCTGTAGTTCTTCGCCTTCTGCCAATACATTTCTTTTGATGCTTTTCGATAATACTGTAATTTTGCATTAGGACCACAATTAGGACGCCGGTTTTACTTTGCTTCATTCATTATTAAATACTAGAATGCTTTTTAGAATTAGAAACTTTCCCTGGTATGAGAGCGGGTAGCTCCTGTACCAACTTTGACATAGCAGTCAACGGACTGATGTTCAGCAGCTTTGTACTGGGGTAACTTACAAGATCTGCAGCTTTGTACTGGGGTAACTTACAAGATCTGCAGCTTTGTACTGGGGTAACTTACAAGATCAAAGTGACGCGTGTCAGCAGCTGCGGATGTATGAACAGAAGCTATTATAATGTGATGTAATTTAAGAACAGTGTCGAATAATCATTTTATTGTTATTAAATCATGTGTAATGAAGATAAATTTATT
This sequence comes from Hyalella azteca, assembly GCF_000764305.2. Lineage (NCBI taxonomy): Eukaryota > Metazoa > Arthropoda > Malacostraca > Amphipoda > Hyalellidae > Hyalella > Hyalella azteca. The sequence continues at coordinate 274,033 of NW_025932734.1, forward strand.
TTTGCAGAGAAAGCGCTCAAAGCTGTTATAGCGATACTGCTGCTCCTTCGCTCTGTTTTGTTATGCTCAGATTTATTAACTTTAATTTATTATTATTAATTTTTTATTATTACATTATTTTAGATTTGTGTTAACTGAAATTACTATTGTTTATCGTTCTTAAGCGTTTCAATAGGGATAATTATATTATCAAACGCCGTGCACGCGACCATCACATAGACCATTATTTATATTACGATTATTCCGGAAAAATTTCAAAAAGTGTTACGTGATGACATTTTTATTATAACAAAATAATTTTATCAATTTTTTCTTCTATTTTTCTTAGCTACCAAAAAATCTTCTCAATAATTTATATACGTATTTTTTCAGGCCTAGTAAATACTTGGTTCTGTGCCGTTATTATAGCAGAGGCCCTCGAGTGCGCTCAACGCTCTCATATTAATTGCCTTGCAATACCAGAGAACCGCAAGGAGAGTGCCTTGTTTTATTGCTATGGTGGAGCGAGAAGAAACATAACTGATATGAATAAAATATTCTCTACCATCCCGAGGGCCTTACACCTCATAAATATCTGTGTTTCATCTTAATTCTAAAGCAGACTGTACCTCAGTGGCTACGGTATAAAATATGCATTAGTCATATGTTGTTGAGATTTTTCATGCAGTCTTATTGACATTTTGGGGAAAATATGAACCATTTGGAGTTACTACTCTCGTATGAAAAGAACAAATGCATAATATGACCAGAAATTTTAATTCTATGTTATTTATTTTAATTTGTTTGCAGGAGGTTCAGGAACACAATGTTTACCCAGTTCTAAAAATGAAACGTGAACCTTTCAGGTAGACACATATGAAAACTAAAATTAACTTAAATAAAATATTTCTCACTCAGACATTATGTGTATTTTCCCAATCGAAAATTATAATAAGAATATCACAATGTATGTTCATTATTACTTCATTATTGTAAGTTCATTATTACTTCATTATTGTAAGCTCATTATCACTTCATTATTGTAAGCTCATTATTACTTCATTATTGTAAGTTCATTATCACTTCATTATTGTAAGTCATTATCACTTCATTATTGTAAGTCATTATCACTTCATTATTGTAAGTTCATTATCACTTCATCAGTTCGTGGACACTGCGGGAAGGATATTAGCAGAATTACCCTATAAAATTCAGCAATGAACTATCAACAAATATCGCCAGTTAATTGGCTGTCTTATAGCGGCCGCCGATTAGCCTGGCTTTAAATGAAACAATTATGAACCAAATGAATCGTAACACGAAAAACGCTACGGACCTTACAACCTTCAATTACAATAGTGATTGGAAATTTTAAACTTCATCAAAATTCTACTTCTTTTAACATTTTTTGTTTAGGTTGGGTCCTTGTTCCCTAGTTAGTAACGTCATGCACAAAAACCTCATTCAATTAAAAATGATACATATCAGGTGCACAAAACTAGAACTCGGTGCACACATCTTTTTAGTGATTTTATAACTTGTGGCGTGAACATTTTATTACTTTATGGTCACTTGAATATATTTTTAAATTTTTTGACATCACAGATTGAGTTTCCAGAGGCTGTTTTCATGAAGGTTCTAGACTTGCTGTGCCAATTAAAATAGGTCTTTCAATTTGCATTTTTATCAGTTTTAAAACAGTAGAGATATGATTTCCAAATATATTCTCTTCTCAATTTCTGATTATTAGAATCCTTTTTGCAGCGGGAGGTAAAATTGATAGTAAATAAGCTTGAAATTTTTAATTCCAGATCACTTGTATCTCTACGATGATGAATTGTACCAAACTTTGTTCACGAAAAAGTTCAGCTATGGCAGTTCAAATTGCAAACTTTAACCGTTCTGTAGAAAAAGTTGATTCAGTTAGCGCGCGTGATTGGATTTGCGAGCATGGCTTAGATTTGTGCTGATGCAATTGAAGAAAAACTAAGAAATTTATTCCAGTTTTCCATGAGCCCATCACTGCCAGAATATAAATTTTGATCCTCAACTGGATTTTGGCAAGTCAAGTGAGGGCGAGAATGAAGGTGCGTTAATCATTAGATAATATTACGTTAGTAAACAAATAGTTAATAATACGTTCATCAGATCAATTGCTAGGAAAATGTCGGTTCCTTGCATCTATGATAAAATAATGCAAATAAAAAGAAGTTTATTCATGAGTTCTCAATTTCGGAACTATTTTTTCCCTGCTTAGGAATAAAATTTTTTTTATTGTGGTTCATTTCGAATTTTCAGGATATATTAAAAAAACAATGCTATCTCAAGCAGCGACTCTATCTCACAGCTTTCTAAAAATATTCGCTACAACATTGAATTTATTCATTCAATGACAAGAAGGTTTACTTCAGAGCAAACCAAGTGCATGGTCTTGTAATCTGAACTTCCATCGAATTATATAGGCTTATATAGGCTTATATAGTCTTACATAGGCTTAATGTTAGTTCTAAGGGAGCACTAAAGCATATGGACGCAAGGCGCTCACATTACCGAAGTCTGGTGCAGATGTCACAGAATCGTATGGCATTTTATTAGCACAATTATAATTTTCCATATATTTTATATTCTTCAAGACCGCAGATAATTTCTTCATTTAAAGTTTTTCAGACTTGATTTTCTCCTTTCTGTTATGCTTCTGCCCGAAACGAGGGAATTTATACATGTTTTGGTCGAATTCTATATTTGTTCACATTTATACCGCATTCAAATTAACCTTGGTCTACAAGTGACAGGTGACATGAAAGTTAAACATTAATTAATTATATGTTTTAAAATGATAAGTCACCACAATTAAGCCAAGACCAAGAATAGGAGGAATTTGCAGTGTCAGTCAAGACAAAAAATAAAATAAATTTTTAAAAATACATTTTTTAACGAAGCGTCTATTATAAATCAGGACGATTAATTTTGCGATAAAATTATAGATTTATCGGGAAGGTATATTAGCTTAATATTCTTATTTTAACACACTATATAAAGGAAATTTAATACCAGTCTTCTACCTTATTTTTATTTCAGACTAGAAAATAATGATGATCCAATGCAATGCTCAATATTCGAATTTCCAAATATTATAAATGCAACCTTTTTGACATATTTTTGCTTAGAAACTCTTTTATAATTTTAATTTGGATTTGTGGTCAAAGCTGAGGATGAAGACTTCAAAACCTAGACCCATGTTCTCTATACAAAAGTTAAACCCCCATATTAGGGTTAGGGTTGAGTTTCAAACACAAAAATGCTTTGATTTTATTGTCACTTATATCCTATTTTTAGTTCGGCAAATTTTTTCAATCATCAATGGGGGTTTCTACATGACCAGCGTCTAGCGTCGTCAATGACGGCATAGTTCTCATCTGATTAAAACATATCAAGATTTAATAATCCACTCTATTAGTTGCGCTAAATTACTAGTGCTGTTGTCGTTTTCACGTCAACTTTCAGATTATAATTATTAAAAAATACTATGTACAGTGATTTTGATCATATAAGATTATGAGTAAGAAGACAGGCACATTGAATGCAACGGTAATAAAGAAAAGTTATCAACCTTTTGAAAAAAATTCTGGCATGCGATTATTCGTAAAGAAATTTTAAACGTAAAATGATCACGGCTCGCTACTTCAAAGCGCTTATGATGTTTGAAATTTTTACTTTGAGCCACAAAAGAAATAATGAACACTTGTTCATTATTTCATTTTCTTATAAAATTTACATTGAAACAGTACAGGTCATTCGATATCACTGTTAGAAAAAACGGTGAAAAAACGGTCCCATTGGCATTCTAGTGGCCGGTCGCCCCGTGAAAATAAATAGTTTCGCCGATTTTATAAGATGTTTTACGGATTTCTAGTGTTAAATTAGAATAAAAACGGTGACACGGTGTTTCTTTTCACGTGCCGACCGGCCACTGAAACGCCGGTAATACCGTTAACGATAATTTTTCTAACAGTGTATTTTTATTCGAATTATCATTATCAGTCAGTGAATTCCCGTAAAATTCGCAACATAGACAAAAAGTCTAGAACAATTTTATTCTAACCTATTGAAACTTTCATCACCCGACAATTTATAATGAAAATAACATTAAGGTATCAATGAAATTCTGCGCTGAAACAGTTTAAAAGAGTTAGACCTCGGAGCATTGAAGTGCCGATAGTTGTACAGTATCTGTCCAGGCAAAGTGGCATGCGCGTGACAGCATCAGCCTCGGAGGTAAAATTCTGCGAGTTCGTTCAGTCCGGAATATTTTACAAAATTTTTGCGCCCACGATCGTCGCAACCTCAACAACTAATCAATGTTCTGGATACACACGAAACCAGCAACATTTGTGCACACTAATTCAGGCTGAATTTTCGAGATTCGTCCATTCGTCGTCTAACACCTTGTCCATTTTGTTGGAAAAAATCTTGATTATTTTACAAGTTGATAGAAAGCCTGTATAAATAACGATATATGGCTTCAGACTCATCAAAAAAATTTAGTGTGAGCTTATAGATTGACCGTCAATTATCACACGTAATTGAATTACATTTTAATAAGCATAAATAATTTGCATGTTCATATGAAAATTGAGTAGCCTATATGAACATCATTGCAGCAAAAATAAGTTCAAGCATCACTACGATGTTCATCATCAAAAATAAATTCGTCGCACTACGAGGAAACGCTCGTAATACATGTACTGTTCTTTCGTTTTCCATTAAAGAATATTTAAGCTAATTAAATTTAGACTCTCAAACAGAGACGCAGAATTCATTGCGCAAATTCCGATACGTATTGTACATAAAAGATTTATTCGTAATTCATTTTTCTAGTCGCTCTAATGCACGCACATCTTTCCCTTGCTGGCAGCGCACGTCTGTTATTGAGTTGTCGGGGCTTACGGACTTGAAACTTTTATGATTTCAAGTGAGCTTCCAATGCAGCACTTACAGCGGTCCAAAAAATGTATTTTAAAACATTGACATCGCGAGGTTTTGGGATATTCTAGCGCGTGTGGGCGTTAGGAATCGCTGGTGATAACGAAGATAGTGCAGTGAATAAGACATTTCGGTGTGAGTTTCAATGACCATGAAATGCTAGAATTACCAAATGCTTCAAAAGTAAATTTTCTCATTACTTGATCTTACTCTTATTACTGATTGCTGAACATGACTCATTACTGAATATTACTGAATATTATTCATTGCCCAATATTACTCATAACCCATGATAAAAACAGTCAGGCGCGAGCATGTTGTAATGTGGCACATTATCTCAGAATTAACATTCCACTGTTGGAATTTACGCTCTTTATTTCATAATATAAATTAATAACTGCTATGAATGCAAATATTCTATTTTTAACGGAAATGACCACCGAAGACACCCTATCTTGATCGTGCGTGGCATCCATTGAGAGCAACGGTTGAAAAAAGAACATATATTTCGGATATTGACTTCTTGAAATCACTCGTAGAGTTATTTATACAATACTTCTCTATGTGAGAAACTGAATGTGTGCTTACCTACAGGTGATGGTATGTCTACAACCGCGAGGATGTGAATTTAGGGTTGGAAGGCGATTGGGTTAGAGTCTGATAGTAATTATATTTTAATACTCCTTGATCTTTATTGGAAATATCGAACAACTTTCATCAAAAGAGGCACTTCAATACATATATAATATAAATTACCCAAATTCAATATAATTATAAGAATAAGTAATATGTCACCGAAAAAGGGCATCGCTCTGAAATGTCTAAACGGGCGTATTTTCTACTTGAACGTACGTAAGTGCTACGGTGACAATTTTTTTTTTAATTTCACGATTTTAATTTACGGTTGTAGCCCAAGCCACGAGCACAAATATGTTGATAAATTAGTTTTTTACTAATGGTTTGTGAGAGCCTTACCTCCCAAGTGATGTTGGAAAAGATACACCAGATTCTATAAGTGGGTGAAGGTGGCTCTGAACACGAGCGCTTATTTATATATGGGCTAAAATAGGATAAGCGAAGACACTTCCTTGCTCGGCTGCAATTTTCAGTTTATGAACTGACGAGAAGCATTATGTATTATTAATGAAATGTTTGCCGACCAACGATAGCATGACAGGGAAAAATAATTTAAAGAGATCCCATTATTTAGCTTGTACAGGCCCTGTGGCGTAAGCGAGAGCCTGCATACAGTACTATACTCTCCTGAATTATCAATGATCGAGATTCTAGACTGTTCGAATCAATTTGATTTGATCAATCTTAATATTTAAATTAATATTCTTTTCAATATAAATTTTGGCTTAATTACCGCATTTTTCTTAGCTTCGTCATGTGTCTGTCCGTCTGTCATCAAAAATTCAAACCTTAATTTAGAGCACTTCTGAAGATCCTAGAAACTTGAAATTTGGCATGCATGCTTATGCTGCCTAACAATTCAAGATTTGCTCATCAGAAATAATAATTTGAAAAAAAATTAGAAAAAAATTCACGGTTCGGAATCGAGTTTTTTTCTCGCACATCCAGACTTGCCAACCCTGGAAAATGATTTGAATTGCTAAAATTGCTAAACTAAAAAGTAGAAAATAAATAAATATAAAACCATTTTTAAAAAGCACGTTTTTCTGGTTTCTACAAAACTAAAAATAATGAAATAAAACATATAAAAAACTTAAAAAAAACACGTTTTCTTAATGTACAAAAAGAAAAAAAATTTACTCATGCAAAACATTTAAGTTATGTAAAATGTTATGTAATGTTATGTACGAGTAAATGTTTTTCTTTTTTGTCCGTTAAGAAAACGTGTTTTTTAAAGTTTTTTTTTATATGTTTTATTTCTTAGTGGACCTAGAAGAATTGAGTAAAAGTACTGTTCAGTATCAAAGTAAATTCAGAGTAAAATTATAAAATTCTTTACCATTTCTGCTGAGTATCAAAACGATGCTGCCCTAATCCTAAAAACAAGAAGCGGTTTAGTTGAGTCGATTGACGAACGAAAAATTTTAGTGCTGAAATATTTTTATTCTTTTCACGCGTTCCTTGCATGAAGTTTTCAACATAACTTGAAACATCACTCAATACCAATCCTATACAAGATTTTTGCTTATAAAGCAAAATGCAACATTCTCATTAATAAAATCTCAGCAACCATGCAACTCTGATCATCTAAATGACTTTAGAATTAATACTCCGGTTGCTTGAAATTCTTCAGTCTTCACTCTCATGCACCAGAGCTTACAATCGACCTTCTCCGGCTGTGTTCAGCAATAAATGTGTCAAGCGTCTGACGGTGGTATGTTATTCAAAGCGGTCTTTTCAAAATTTCCTTGGGAGAGGCTGTGACCTGTAAATACAGGAGCAATTTAAGGATGCCTGTCTATACCCATGAGAGAAGAAATCCCTAGGAACGCTGAAGCAAAACGAGAGTGCCATAAAGGGCGTTTAGTGAATGGGTTTTAAAACTGAAATATAAGAATGGGCTATAAAACTGGAATCTGAAAAAATGTTTCGGACACTGCAATGTTTATAAAATTTTCATCAGTTTCCGTTGGTGGACTCAATAAACCCTGCTATTCTCAAGGAATAAAATTACATTTTTAGCGCATTTTCTCATTTATGGAAAAAAATGCACTATATTGTGCTCGCCATGTCCGTCTGTCTGTTTGTCTGTCCGTCTTTCCGTCCGTCTGTCCGTGACCTCAAGTTTTCATCGACGAAAAAATGCGCTCTCTGTCACCCACTGCAGTGAGTACTGAGTTACATTTTTATAGATGTCAATATATGAAATAAATTTTTAGTTGAAGTAATTAGTAAACGGGCATTTTTGCAAGCAACTTGCATACCTTGGTTGCAATGAAATAAAATATCGTTTAGTTTTCCAAATAAAGTTTTTGTCGGTGTTGAAATTCACATGCAATGAACCCGAGTCATTTCCATACGCTGAAACTTACAAATAATTGCAATTTCTCCTCTGCATAAAAGGCAATTAATTTTTATGTTTTGAAAACCACTCAAACTTTTCTCGTAAAATTATACGGCCAGTTTGAGATTTTCGATATATTTTCTGCTGAATATTTTCTCAAGAAAGGCACTTAGCCTTTAAAAAAGATGAAGCTATGAAAATCCCAAACTTTATCTCTCTACTTAACTCTTTAACTTTACAAGGAAAGTTCTACGGTAGAGTAATTTAAGATAAACCATAATCATTTTAGATGTACCATATATATTTAAGAGACACAAGTTATTTCAGATATACCAGAATCATTTAAGAGATTTATCCGTCGAAATTCTTTTACAAGTAGAATTAAAAATTTTCACCATGAGTGGTACATTTGATGTGAAATCAACTTTAAATGTTATGGGCATATTAGAACTGTTAGCCTTCTCCCTCATAGGACATACTCCAATAATATAGTGGAAGCTTCGCAAGTTTCAGACTACACGGAACAAACACCTTCCATGCAGACAATTTGTCTGATTTTAAAATCAAATTGTAGAGTAGAAATACCTTCGAAGATCTCCAGTAATAGCGATTTTGTTGAAAAATCTGTTCATATCTCAATTGCTACTAGATATGATATATTCCCAGGTCTGTTGTTGCTAAAAATAATTTATATTTAGATCAATCGGGGCCAAAAATGATCAGACACTATTGCTACTAATACGAACAGTCGCGAATTTATTTTCAAATTATGAAACCTAAGTCTAGGCTAGATATTTTATTTAATATTTTTCGGTTTAATATTTTATTTTAATTTTAATGGCATGCAATCTTTGCTCGATTAAAAACGAAAAAAATTGAGAACGATGTGAAAAATCGCTATAGAATACAATAACACAGTAGGAATGAATAAACGATAAAATAAAATTGGTAACCTTCAATCTACAAAGGGAGCTGTATAAAGTAAGACAATTTTTTCAAAATTTTGGAAAATTCTCTGATAAAATATTAAAATTGCTCAGATTAAAATTGCTATCACAGAGAATGTTGCTCATAAGGTAAAATATTTTAATATGGACTTGACTGAATCCATGTATCAAATCTCCACGCTTATTTTTATAAACGGTAAATAAATACCGTTCCCGCTAACGAGAAAGACGCAAAACAAACATTAAACTGAGCGTTCAATTGATCCCATTTCCTGATCAAACGAAGTAATTCGTTTCAAACAAAGGACGCAATTAAAATTTGAGAGCCTATCACAAGTCTGGAATAATAGTTGTAAAAACTTTAAAGCAATTACAGTTAGTTTTTGAGCACCAGTTTCTAAACATTTTCCCCAAATTCAGACTGCCGCAGAAACATTTTCCTTGCAACAGTTTCTTCGGGAGGCATTTTTTTCAGCCTGTGTTTGAGTTCATCTTTTGATTCCACGCAATTCAGCCGAAATATTTCCTCTCGAGTTTGTCCTTTCATGCCAAGACTGGCATTTTGGAGGAAATAATTTACCTTTAATGATTTAGTTTAAGTGAAGTCTTGACGACTCGTTTTTCGTGAACCAATTCCGAGAAAATAATCTTCAATTCGAATCACGAAGTCACATTCTTGAATGAAACCTTTTCAAAAATTACGGAACATCTAATTATTATCGAATTAAACATTGATTGCTCTAGATATAGCAACTTTCATATCATTCGCTTCAGAGATTCTCTGAGGTCGAAAAGTTAGCGCGGAGTAAAGATTCATCTGTCATCGCCGAGTGCTCGACAAAAGAAATTTGACGAGCTACCCCTGGAACTCTGGAATAGGATGACAGTCATTTGAGTATCTCAGGACACTCTAACACAGCAATTGGATTCCCTGGCTTACGACCAAGGTTTGTAAGATTGAGTAACATAGACATACCTAATAAGGCATATATCAGAGACATGAGTCCTATAACAGAGACATAAGTCATATATTAAATAACAAAACAAAAATTCAGAACTGTCCAAATTTTTTGCACTGGTACCTACGTGACTAGTCGAGATCCGTGACATTATTACTTATTCAAAACGATTGGCTTAGGGTTACCAAATAAATTGCGCGTTCTTCTTTCCTTTTATGTGATGTCCCGATCAAATCTGGGCATTAGGCATGATCTCGTTGAGCCAATGACTGGCATAAGTTAATGGTAAAAGGCTTCTATGCTGATGTAGGACGAACTGGCAAGGAATTCAACTTGGAGCAAATTGAGATGAATAAGATTGGCTTTTTAACTTGATATGCTAGAAATATCCGACGGGTTACCATGTAATAAAATGTTACTGATATTGACAAGTAAAATAGGAGGATCTAAATTAAATATCTCTGATATTAGAATATAGAATATTCAAATTTAGAATATTAGAATTTATAATATTAGAATTGAGAATAGTCAAGAAATATGACAGTTGTTAGCGATGTGACTATAGGAATATCTAACATATTATTCGTGATACTAGAATCGAAATAGGAAGACGTTATATAATATCGCAGTTTTTAGCGATGTGAATATGAACATCTAATAATGCGTGATGTTGCTGATGTTAATAAAAGTATTGTCATTACACAAAGGGCTAATGAAGCAGCACTCGGGCGAACCTTTAATTAATGATATTCAATTAATAAAAGTCAAGGCAATCCTACAATTGAAATAAAATTGGAGGGTCTTAATTTAATTAGAAAATAATTAGCGTCAATTTCTTTGATCAATCGGGTACTTTTAGATTTTTGCTATGAGAGAACGCATCCCAATATTTAGTATCCTCTTTAAGGGTGTGAGCAGGAATCTAAATTCCGTCTTAATCGGTAAGCTTATGTTCGCTGGAAGTAAAAAATGAAGTCGAATTGCAAAATTCACTACAAAAATGCTAAAGCATACATCAATAAACTTCTTTTTACAATAATCATTACTATCATTTGATAATTAATCGATGATGTAATGGAAATCCTCATGCGGGAAGGACGTGGAATTATTCGCTTAAGCCGCAAATTTTAAACTGAGGATATAGCGAATAAATAAGGCCAAAGGGATTTACCGGCTGCTTATGATCCTTCAATCCTGAAATTCCGTTTATTTCTGAATGTAAATAACCCCTACTTTTTCTTTTGCCGATTTGGAACTATTCGTCGGTAAATAAATTGACTTGACTACTACCGAGTTTCTCGAATTGTTTCTACGAGAGTGTCAAATGACGTCTGTCAGGTTTATGGAACAGATTGATTTCTTTTCCAATCGGCGGGCGGCTTCACCAAATGCAACAGAATTGACGGTATTTTTTTATAGAAACCTTTTTCTGACTTGTAGAATTTTTCTCAAGCATGGATAGGTACGTTGAAACCGATTAGAAAATCGAACTTCACTATATATTGTTACAGTCGTACGTTGAACTAAACAATGGACCGGAGAAAGTTTTACAATTACCAGATATTGTATCAATTTTCCGACATTTCTAGACACGATTTAAAGTTAGAATAATAATCGGCAAACAATTCAACTAAATTTAAGGGAAATTTATGATTGCTCCTGACAAGAGGCTTTATGTCCGTGCACAGTGATAATACGAGCTCAGTTGGAATTCAGTTATATGATATGCTCAGTATAAACTAAGTTTTATAATAAGCTTAGACAGAGCTCAACCTCTTCTGTCAGTTTAGTCAGAGCTCAAATTTGAAATTAAAAAAAGTTTGCTGTGATCTTTTGTCGCGGCGCTGCCGCCATCCAAGGTTTTTGAGGAAAGTCTTCAGCGACCGCAGCACCGTACCCAACTACATCACTCACTCAAATCCTGAACTTCTTCCTCGAACTTAAAATTGCTGAGTATCTCTTGAAGGACGTGCATGCTTTTCTGTTATTTTGCTCCTTTTGATCACAGGTATCCTTAATTACTGAGTGTGATGCCTGAGGCTACAATTTTGCAATATTTAGGACCACATTTTGGCCTTACTTTTAAACTTTTATCTGGATAATGTCATCCTCTTACCACATGAGTGACACGCAAAATCAGGCTTACAAGTAAAATAATTTTTATCACATAATTTTTATTTTGGATTTGTTAATAATGATTTTGTTTCGTGGAGAGAGCTTGGTAAATGACGTCGCCATGTTGTTTGAAAATTCTGCAAATAGTGTAAAGAAGGAGGGATAAAAATCAAAGTTTTATTCGAACTGAATGATGTTTTTAATAAATTTTCTGTCTTCGCAATCGTTCTCAGCATTTAACCAGCTCTAATTTCACCAATTTCTTTCTACTTGGTATTATTACCGACCCTTTTAATTATTCTTCCTCATATCTTGGCAACACGCATACCCTTACTGTTTGTTCAACAAGAACCACTACAGTGCAGTAACTATATTATTGAAAGAGATATTCTGAAAATGATATAATCAAGTATTTTCCAGCACGCATGCTCCCTGGTAGCTCAGTTATTTCGTGAATCATGACGAATTTACAACGCAAACAATAAATGTCTCATCTTTGCTGACAACATTTTCTTATAAATGGCAAATATCACTTCATTAAACTAAAATCGATAAAACAATAATTAATATCACAAGTATTTTTATTTCCTAGTTATAAGGAACTTAAGTTCTACTTAGAACGTTGAAACCGCACACTGATTAAGCTCACTAATGAAGTAATTTTTAGCGCATTTTCTCATTTATGGAAAAATGCATTATTGTGCTCGCCATGTCCGTCTGTCCGTCCGTGACTTCACGTTTTCGTCGACGAGAAAATGCGCTCTCTGTCACTCACTGCAGTGAGCACTGAGTTATATTTTTGAGGTCATTTACCGTCAGTGTAGCACTGAGCTCGTGACAGCAGAGAGCCGCGCTTGATATTCTGTAAAGAGCTGCAGGATGAAACAGACACGAGCGCCCGAACCAATTAAGGCGCTGATCCCCCATACTTTACAGCTCTACAGCGTCCGACACTTGATGTCTGTTGCCAGGCTAATTGCGATCCTTACTAACTGATTAATTCTAAGTAAATACACGTATTTAAAATATTCCTATCGGATATCGACTAATAATTCACTGTGATTTTCCTTCTCCAACAGCTTCAGATGTTTCACTGTAGTAATCGCAGCCCAATATTTTATAGGACAGAATAAAGTTTTTGGCCCGATTCTTGAAATAAATTGTTGAGCCTCGCATTCTAAAACTTTCTATTCAGATGTACTTTCAAAATAATTTTGCACTAGCTTTCAAACCACAGATTTTTCATATATATCTTTCATTGCTGAGCAAAATATCGCGAGCAACTAAACAGTAGTGTTAGTCTGCCTATAAGAGCTAATTTGTCCATAAAAATATGCGATGCGATTCAATGCCAAATGAGAAGAACGAAAACTACATAATTGCCTGTTTATTAATATACCAGATATTAATGAGATATATAACGACTTGATCAGCGGCAGCAGGGATATATATTTGTTTAAAATAAAATTTTAACTCACCAGTGTTTGACAAGTTCACTCTACTTCTCAGCAAATCTTATGTGAAGTTAGGAAGATAAGCGATAAGACCTTCGGCTCTTGATTTGAGATTGTGCAACTTAGTGGTAGTATTGACATGGGCTTAATATTCTGAAAGGGTTTCTTATTCGAACAACTCTTTGGTTTACAGATTAACGCAAACTGGAAAAAGTTCATTTCTTAAGTCAGATTTGCTTTCATTGACTGTTTCCATATCAAATAAACTATTCAGGAAAATACATATGTTTTCCAGACTTGGAAGCGTGTTCCAAAGTCTTCTCGTAACTAATTTAAATGTCCAATTTACAAGTCCTTCTCAAATTAGCTTTCAGACTCTCATCATTCTGAAGCTTGAAAAATATTTGCAATCTTTATCTTCCGAAGGAAATTTGAATAGCTCAATTTTTGTTTCAAAGACCATGATGATTGTTTGAGCTCGAATATTAGCTTCAGTTTTTCCTCGAATACGTTTTAGAAGTTCATGAAATTCAAATAGAGATCCGCTAGATACAACAGTTTGTAAAGAAATAAATTGATTTAAATTACCTAAAATTATAAATGATAAATTTCAGGAACTGGTTTAGAATTCTGGCAGTTTGCACCATATATGTGAGCACAGCCAGTGATTCTTAATAGTCTCTTGTAATGAATGACTCGTGTAGGAAGCCCGCTATATTCACTCTACATCGAGCGAGGTGTTAAATTTTCAAACATAAGTCAATGGCAGTTTGATGTTCCATGTAAAATGTTAGTTTTAGCAGTTTTTCTCCGATTATCATACATTAGCTAGCTTTACTATTTACGGGATTCTGGATAATGGAATCTAATATTGCCTGGATTATAGTAATAATCTTAATTCTGAAACCCAATATTGACTAGTATGGCTAACCCACCAGTCAATATTACATTTCGTGATGTGTTTACAGTTGAAGCAGCGCTTGGTATCATAGAAACACTCGCCGTATTTAATCTGCTGTTCAGCCGCTGTCGCCATTTGCGCGGAAATCCCGCGTAGTCTGGTAGCAAATATCGGTGCTATATACCATGAGGCTGTGTAAACTGTGATATAATATTAAAAAAATCAGTCTAAAATACAATTTAGTTATAAATTTATTCGAAAAAAGTACAAATTTTAATGAGAATTTTCGATTTTCTAAGAATCTTCTTCAATCTTTCTTTACATGAGATTTTAGACAAGCTGCTCCCTTTAATTTACAATACGAAATTTCGCAATCTTTTCGAGAATTATAATGATAACGAGAAAGGCTATTATTCTTCCAACTATGTTGATAGAATCTATGATCAGAAATTGATCTGATGGTTCAATTGCTGATGTACAGTATTTGCCCAGGGCACATATCCACAATATATCGAGATTTAAGTATGACTTGAGAATTGATGGTGATATTTAGATAAAATAACTATGTCACAGAGCGCTCAGAAATTAATAATAAATATTCGAATTAAAATCTTCATTTTGCTTTCTAGCCATGCACATAATATTTAGAGGAATAGTGAGGCAGGCCAATATTATCAGTTCTAACATTATAGTTCTAAATGAGCCTTGTCAATCAAGTTTAAAGGTAATGTATTCGAACTTCCAATCATTTCATCTGTAATTAAGAGCTTTTATAAGCAGTACTCACCAATAATAGGTCAGCTCTACGTGTTGATAAGTTACTGCTAACTTGAAGTGAACGTGGGCTAAACTTCTCAAAAAAACTTAATGAGTTTTGCCTGCATCAAAGTCAGCAAATTTTGCCGTGTCGATGACAGCGCATCATTTCTCAATTATGGCGAACTGCTAAAAAATTAATTGGCTATTACTAACTAACTGCGTACTAGAAAATATCAAAGTTTTCCAGGGATTTCGTTACTAAACCTCAAATTTTCTATATTCGAGGAAGAGTCAACAAATGAACACCGATTTGCAGCACTCCAATATAAACACTGCATACATTAACGACGAACGCATTCTTTTAAAGAAACTTATCAGCGGACAACACTTTCCACGATAAATTGTCAAGTATGTCCCAAATTGCGGAAATGTTACATTAAACACATACATAAATGTTCATCAACTTATAAAATGCCAGATACGCCTCATAAGATTATATTCATAATAATGCTAATGGAAAATGCAAGTGTCAATAAAATCGAATGGTGAACGCAATGAACATTTATATGATAAAAATCTGAAAATTAACGTTCCCGTCTTTAACGCATAATATTCTGTCATTAATTGTGTTGAAAGTTAAACTTGTGCGTAAATTTATGAGAAACTGATGGTTATTTCAACAGTACAATATTAATATACATGAGAATACTTTTCCTGATATGTTATATTTTAATATACTTCTTAACTTTTCCCGTTTATGACAAGTAAAACAACTATTATAAATCTAATTACACATTGATTTCTTTGTATCTGTACATTTGTCTTTAAAGCTCAGTAAATATGAATCCTAATTGCCTTTAGATTCTGTTGCCCAGTATAGATACATTTTTAATGAAAACATCCGTTGCATACGCAGAAACGGAAACAATCAACTCCATGAGAAGTTAATCACCTCCGCTAAAAATATACTTACTCGTATATATGTTTTCAATTCCCACC
The DNA here is from genome assembly GCF_000764305.2 of Hyalella azteca. Taxonomy (NCBI): domain Eukaryota; kingdom Metazoa; phylum Arthropoda; class Malacostraca; order Amphipoda; family Hyalellidae; genus Hyalella; species Hyalella azteca. The sequence goes on from NW_025932734.1 coordinate 290,109, forward strand.
TACAGGAGATCAGTTAGAGCCCTTTGAAATAATACGAAATTGTTCAACAGAACAGAGAGAATGATTTATTCTTGTCGAAAAATGTCCCCACAGAATTAAATGAGGAATAAACTTATTTGTCTCCTTGATAAATCTCTTAGGGAATATTTTTAATCTAGCGTAAAAGAAACAATTCATCGGCAGCCAGAAGTTCAATCAGGGCAAACGGAGCTTCATTTATACTTCATTGAAGTTGGCTACAATATTTTAATTTCTTCTTTTGTTAAATGCTAAAGCAGCTTTGAAAAACGGAATTTTCGTTTGTGGTTGAAGGCAATCCGATCAAAGCATACTCGTAGCAGGCTCTAATGTGACATACGCATTAATTTGTTCGTCTTTTGTGACATAAAATCACTGAGAACCTCCTGTGAATGATACTTAACATGAAATTGCATTCATTTTCTGCTAAAATTCTTTGTCTGCAGAATTTGTTTGTATATTGGTTAGACGTTTTTTGATATTATTTATCATTTAGGAGATCCTTATTCATGATATTAATTGACAATTTTAATTGTCATTGAATAAAATTCAATGAATAATTGATCTAAAATCTTTGACTGTTTGCAATTATAATCAAAACAAATTTAAATGCATGGAAACAATTACCGCGACGTTAATTACAACGTTTTGGTGCCGAGGCTTAATCATGATGTAGTGTAGACAATGAAATGATGACGTCATCGTGCAATTAATCTGAAAATTTACGTGTAAGTGCCCGGAATTTTCGGAGCGAAGCATTTGAATTATAAAACTCTTATTTAACCATCAAACGCATTCAATTATATAATTATAAATCGATTTGGTGGCAATTGTATCCAATTAAATGAAATAGAACTGTACTGATATTATGCACCAATGAACGTCAATTTCGTTGATAAGGCCACGAGTAAATGACTTAGTAAATTAAGGCAATCAAATCGTTGAAAGTTTCTCAATTGATGAACGTTGTTTTGAAGCAAAAGTTGGTGCTTAGATTCAGTCGGAAATCTTCTAATTATGAGTTAAAAAATGTAACTCAGTACTAACTGCAGTAAGTGATAAAAAGCTCATTTTCTCGTCGACGAAAACGTGAAGTCGCGGACGGACAGACAGACAGACGGACATGACGAGCATAATAGCGTCTTTTTTAATAAATGAGAAAATGCACTAAAAAGGATTGTAGATTAACAAATAAACAGCAATTAACAATATTAGGATATATTGAATATTTCGAAATATTACAAAAATATTAGAATACTTTGCCTGGCATTACTATTGATGTTACATACAGAAAGTTCTACTTTATTTTCCATTGATTTAAATAATTTGTCCAGAACTTCTTTCGCTCATTTTCATTCCTTTGTTACTCATTTGCATACAATTTCTTCGTGTGATTTTGCCTCAGTCTGATGATAAAAAGAAGGTCCCACGAGATCTTCCGAACAGTCATACGAGGGGAATTTCAACCTAGACCGTTCGAATACATTTTCAGCACTAATCCCAAAAGCTAAACATGCTTCGAAAAAATTTATTTTCAACAAGATTTTTTTGACACTCGGAATGCCTATCGTCCAGCAGTGTCATATATACTTCAAATAGATTATATCTTTTAGGGGGCTATTGCATCGCCATTCAAGAGCTTAACCATTTTTGTAAGCCATTTACAACTGAATGAAACTCTGGATAAACTCTCAATATCTCATTAATTCTACATACGTCAGCAGATAATTCCTGTTTCTTCTTGTGTTAACACTGAAGGTGAAGCAAATTATAAGAGCCGGTGAGTCGTAATGTCTAAATTTCATTAACCTTCAAACGAAAGGAACGAAATCTAAAAGAAATTAGGCTTGCGTGCAGCAAAAGATTTTCGGACAAAAAAGTTTGAAAAGGCAAAGAGAATAACATTCCATTGGCAAAATTAAAAATCAATGTTGAAATTTAGCTCCATGATTAATTTAATAGAATTCTACTACAGATTTACGTCACCAAAGAAAAAGTTGACATCATAGGGATGCTTGAAAATTATTAAGATGGCATCGACTTATCGGTTATAGAATATTAGCTTAAATCAAGCGATCAAATAGCCACCCAAGACTCCTCAAAGAAACACGCGTTCATGTTCGTAAAAATAAAGCGAGGGCCCATGGCTGTGCGCTCAAATTATCGATATGTCAGTGAAAGTTACCAGGAAATAAGAAAATGAGTTGAAATTTGATACTTTGAACATTGTTAAAATTATAGTTCAAATTAGTGCAAGGGCATTTAATATTTAGTTTTAAAAACATTAAAACTTATAATTTCTAAATTGAAAGACGTATAAAATATTTGTAGTTTCAACAACTGTTGGAGTGATAAATAAATTTTAATCATAAAAATAAACCACTGTTAGATCCTGAACATCAGCATATTTCTTCAAGCAGTCGCAAATGTGTACTTATTTCCACAGTTCAATCTACGAACCATTCTTGAGGCAGTTTAAAATCTATAGAAAATAGCATATCAAATTTCTAGCTAGAAGTTTTGTCTATATGAAAATTCGATTTGAATTGAAATTTCAGGTTGAAATCAGGTTTAGCAATTGTAGGCTAGAGCTAAAAAATATCAGGTCATGTGCCACAGGTCTGGCTATTAATTATATGAGCTTCACAAATTTGAAAAAGAAAATTGCATGTTCAACTCTTTCAAAGATTTCAAGACTTCAATTCAGGCTTAGTGGCTTGAAACAAGTCTTGCGAAGTAAGCGCATACATATATTGGTAATAGACCCATTAGACGGGAAGTTTGAGTAAATTCCTCGTAAAAATAGAGAAGGATCGTTACGTTGTCACATGAAGTGCCATCGGTTTTTAACAAGTTTTCGAAATAGGATCTCATATTACCTAATTAACTAATTATGATAGTTATAGTTTGTACAAAATACTGTTAGCGAAAGTGATCTATTAATTAACCTTGTTTGAAAAATGTTTATAGAAATTGCTTTATTGATCAGCGACTCTAATCAAAACATTTCACCTAAACTCCATTCGAATTTTAAGTTTTTAGTCATAGATAAATAATTAAATAATTTTTAATAATTTAGGTTTTTTAAATAATAATACAAACAATGCCACTTTGCATACAGATATTTTAACCGTCATAAACGCTATTCGTATGTAAGAGACTGTTAAATATAATGACTCCGAATAAATGAGTCGTATGAAAGCAATTAGAACTATTCGTTGTACAAGTTTAATAATGAAGACCACGAGCACACAATTTTTCATCATACTTGTATGAATTTTGTATAATTTTATCAAAATTGCGAGCTGACATTTAGATTAAAAACATTCATTGCTTTTTTGTAGATATTTATGAAATATTAGTATAGTTGGTGAGATTATTATATAGATTATGATTTTGCACATCAATATTAAATTAGAAACATCAACAGTGAATTTCACCTCTGTTGTTCATCACTTAAATAAATATGAAGAGTTAATAAGCTTTTGGTGCTGTATATCTAAAATAAAAATAATGATATTAAATAATTTTATCTGATTATCTTGACTCATACTGCTGCAACAAAATTAATATTTTTGAGCTAAAATCAAGCATAAACATTAGAAAATTACGGTAAACGAGGTCTAATATCAAATTCTTTTGAAAAAAAAAATTATTTTCTACCTTGAAAATTGCGAACTTACTAAGTAAAAAGTCTCGAAGTAGCCATGTGATAACTTAGCAAATAAATTACACACATTCTTAGTTAGATGAGTGTTAGTGATGGTTCAGTTGAGCAGATGTAGCTCTTTAATGAAGGTTTTGCTGCAGACCAGATCGCATTTCCTAATAACAATTTTCTTGTTGTTCTTCTCAATATGGGCAAACCAGACTTTCTGTCGGACTTGAAAATTCGTATATGAGATGTCAGATTCAAATTTTCAAGAAAAATTAGGCTCTGGTCTTCAATAAAACTTACATTATAATCTGACGAATATATGTTTGTTACACGCGCTTTTTAGTGAATTATCTTGTAGGTCAACTTTGCGGACTTTGAGTAGCAAAATTCAAACTACGAGTTATTATCATCATAAAAATAGAACCAATAATAAGTACATCTAGTAAATAGATAACACTTTTAGTTTTATCATATTTTTGTAACAACGTTGTAGTAATGTTTTAACGTATTAGGCAAGTGAGAAATAAGTGGTTTCATTCAAACTGCCACTCAACAGTGCCCTAAACTTTTTTTAGCATCGTCTATATTTGATTATAATTATTAGTAATAGTTATTATAAACTATAATTTCGGCATAATTTTCCAGTGTAAAGGCAATATTTGAGTAAGTCGTGTCTTTGATCTAGTGAAGAACCACTTTAACAATTTATGGACTGTATATTTTTTCGGCTATTCAATTATATTCTTCAGTATATAATTGTCCCGGCCAATACTTTTAGGTTATTCCTCATATTTGCCAACACCAAATAAGAAATGTGCTAAAACGGATAAATATCCATAGCATCAAATGCTAGGGACCTAAATTGAAATACTAGAGACAGGCCATAGTTTTCTTTCGAAAACGCCAGAAACAAAAATCACTTGCACAGAAATTCCCACCTGCATTCGCGGCAGGAATAATTAAGCGTCAAAATTCGGCTTCGGCTAAAAACTGCCGCTTGCGATCACGTTTCATGTGGAACCGAGGCTTGTATTTCGGTTTTGCACGCGCCACGACTGAAAATCCAAGTTCGCAGAATTGAAATTTAGCAGCGGAAATCAATATATACAAAGCTATTCGTATGAGTGAATATTCACAGTTCACCTTAATTTAAATATTATTTAATAGTAAGCAGTAAACTTATGCCTCGTCTAAGGGGTGTTAGATAACATCGACTAAATTCTTCAGCTTGAGCGTTGCAAAAATCCGCCTATACTGCAAAAGGGGATCATTATATTACAATAACTGTCATTGCAGAGGGCTTGCATGTCCATTGTCCACTCTGTAACCGTCTACAATTCATGACATTTAAAATTATATGACGATCATCGCTCTTGTTTTCTGTGCAGTCATAACCGTGGACGTTCACGCTGGCCGCATGCTTTCCTGAAGAAAATTCGCCATCGTGCGTTTTTCAACGATCTGATCAAATCTGCTGCTGATTGACGACCGCACAATGTTACCGCGATGAACTTGAAGTGCGGAGTAGGAAATATATGTAACTTTATTGAATTTGCGTTGAATTTGAATTTGAACTACATGAAATTTTATATTTTAGAGCATAATCGATACTGGGTCATTTCAGTGAAATGTTTAACGAAGATAGATTAGGTGTTATAAATCCGTTGAGGGCTTTACTCGCCTAATGTGTGTGTGTGTGTACGTTATGTATATTAACATGATACGTGTTTATTTCCCAAGCCGGGAGACTTCCATTTAATGTGCCAACTTTAGTATCCACCCTCATTATGTGCTCTATAGTCATTTGAATTATTGTATCAAACCAAAGTAAGATAGAAAAATTATTGTATTGCTCTTTTCTTTGTAATTTCTTGAGCTCATGGTGACTTCAATGACTTCAAAGCTGGAATAATAATCAGACTATATCTGCTTGCTTGCAATTAACTGCGTTTTCATATGATATGCATCAGTAGCCGTGACGACTGGCAGCCCGTTAATTCCTAACAATGCACCGACGTAAGCTGATCAAAAGGACTGTGTTGCGGTTACGAAGAGAAGCCTCGCTTCCTTCATAAGACCGTCATGCATACAGACATACATGAAGCACAGGTCTTAACAATGGACAGACGCTGCATGTAAATAGAACTCAATTTAGAACACTACGAAAGCGAGGCGCAAGAGAGGCTTTGAGAAGCGATAAGACGTCTCTTCTTCTCCAGATTGTTGGATTATGGAGAGCGAGGCTCTCGTCGTAAGCTTGAATTGATGACTGCACGTCGTCTCCCCATAAGAAAGACTGGAGCAAAGCATTTGTGAAGGATTTAGCCTGATGATTGACGTCAATATCCAGCTTAAACGTTTATTCTTATTAAATTAATTAACCTGGCACGATCATTGGCAGCTTGCATTGTAATTAAATTGACTCATATTGATTCCGCTTAGGCAATCGATTTAATAATTCGCTAGGTTTATAAAATTTCAAGCGGCTTCTTGATGAAATCTATGAGTTTTGGCTTTGAGATTGCTACATTAACTACAATTATTTGTTATAATCACACATTGCTTGATATTACGTATCAAATTCTCCAAGGTATCTCAGACATCAACACGTTGTGATATGTCCAGTAGCTGTGGCAAGTCTATATACATGTAATATCAATTACCGAACAACTTCAATATCATGGATGTATAATTATGAGCCTGTATCCTTTACAGCGATGTTAAAAATATTGACGTAATCTTAGTGATGTGAAGATAAATTGTGTACGAGTCTGCAAGGCGAAGGTTTCAGCCCTGTCGATATCTGGACGATTTTAGTTGATGTAGAAATGTAGTCTTGGATTTGGTTCATATGGCGGCGACCTTGCAGCAGTTTGTTCAGACTTGCATCTTTATAAAGTATGAATAATAAATAAAACTCTGTTACCTATAAAGCAAATGAAGTAAAAAGTTTGTTTTCGGCGAGAAAGATTCATGACCGATACACCAACCAAAGTTTCATTGAACGCTCTCAAAAAAGAAGAGTTTCGTTCAGGACATTTACTGTTTTGTATGCAGGGATCGCAAGGGGGCTTGCTGGCACTCCTTCAAAAAAGAATAGGTAGCTAAAATTTAATGAATCTATAATCGTCAAAAATATTTATCTCTGCGAAAAAGTCTTGTGATTCTGATTATATCACATATCTTTGAGACTTCAAAATGGATTTACACACTACCTGGGAATAAACGTGTTACCCCTTAATCGCATGAGATGGTTTCGGAGGCCAAGACAGAGGGAGACAATTTGTTCGCATTGCTGACCATCCCACCGGGACGTTAAATTTGTCATAGTAATTCAAGCTTGTCTTGCTGTAGCCGTAGGCGTTCGCATGGCTTGAACTCCTATACCTACACTACACGAGTTTATCTCGACAGCAGAGATGTCGGTTTTTGATGGTTGTTAGACTGAGAAGAATAATACAACTTGTTTGCATCACATATTGTGTGTTGTAACCAAATACGCAATATTGATTGCTGTAGGTGAACGGCTTACAACAAACGTAATGATTCGCAGAACAACATTGCATGATAGGTCTTAACCAGCAATTGAGTCACATAAAGTCCTCAGATCCTAAATAGTTTTGAGTATAATAACAATATCAACACTTTAAATACTTTATTATTAATAAGCAGCGTAGCAGCGTGACTTTTCAAACATTCTAACACATTCCTTACGACTTTGAAGCGGTAAAATTTTCAAAAATGTTCTCCCTGCCGAATCGGAGTTTGATGAAGAATCAGATCGGAATTTCGTACCATTCGAATCTCCTTTCTCATGTAACTCCGCGTATTGGCTGGCATCGCTGAAATTTGATTAAATCGCAAAAATCGTTGACATATTTTGGCAAACTAAATTAAATTTCACGAGGTGAAGAATCGGGTTGCAATTTCGCTATACAACGATTCAAATTTGAGATATTTTATCGTACCGAGAGATTACTGCCATGCATTTGACATGGCGAGATAAGCTGGTTTTAATTAGATTACAGCTCTTTACTGAAGACTTGTAACGAGAAGAAATTCGATTTTTTAATTTCGTCTTTCCAATCGATAACATGACAATCGAGAGCAAAGTACGCTGACAATCGCTAATGAAATATCAACATTCCGCACATAATGTAAGTAATATTCATTTTCGAATTCAGTTGTGGCATATCGTATAACATTTTTTTCAAAATCGTCACTTATTTTAATTTTCCATCGAAGCTTTATTTTATATAAGCTTTTAAAGGAATGATCTCTGTGAGAGAGAATGCCGAAAGAATGATCGCTGGTCAAATCAGCACGCGTATAATAAATGCAGTGAACATTAACACTGTCGATGAACACTGCGGTAATAAACTCAGTGAAAATTAAAACTTTGCAGATGAACTCTGCCAGAATACACGCAGTGTGAACGAACAATCTGCTGATAAACAATGCGAAAAGTGTACATGTACACATTCTCTTTTACACAAAAGCGTATAAGAGAATGTACATGCGGCGCGTCGCTCATGATCCTCAATTAAAGAGAGTGATGGGCTGTTTGTGCAGCACAATTGCAGGCTGGGACGAGAGAACCACGAAATAGAGACGACATGTTACTTGCATCTGCCAGAGAGCAAGTAACAGTGGGAATTATAGCTGGACCTGCTACTTCGGTGCGGTCATTAATGGCCCGTATTTAGGCAAGAGAAATAGTCTCAGTATTTATATTGCTGGAACCTTGATATTAATCCGGTGGGGGCAGATGTCCCCGCTCAGACTACTTCTCATCCGGCCTCACCTATTCCACCCTAGCTTATTCTGGCCTAACTTATACAAGCTCCTCCAGCTCAAATCCTTCTTGCAGCCAATGACTGGCTCTACCTGCTCACTTGCCCCGCCTCTTTATCTTTCAGCTGCCAATGAGGTTAAGTTAGGTCCGCTCAGGTATGATTTAGGGTGGAAAAACGTGCGAAGCAACGTGTGTAGATTAGACCAAAAGTTGTTAGGCCGTTGTAGGTTAGACCAGATGCAGTTTGGCCATTCTTAACTCATCATGCTTTAAACGATGGCTGTGGATATGCGGAGCTTTGGCTTTGTGCTGACTTCATAGGCTGCCATGTTGTCTTGCGCGCTTGCATACGCAAAGGAATATAAACTAAAGTGAGAAGTGAGGCAAAGTTGGCATTAGGTAGACGCTGCACGGGGCTGTGATACACAGTGTTATTGCCTCGTTTGTAGAAGTCTTTACAGTTCCCCAAAGCCTGAAACCACAAAAGTAAAGCTTCTTATAGCTACCATTTGCCTTTTCCTGCATGTGGCCTGGCAGTCGGTGCTGGTCAAGTCACAATCGGTGTTTAGAAACATGAAAGAACACGAATAAACTTGAAATTTTTGCATCTTGGATCACACTTTTATAATTTTCATACTGAACGCAAATTTATAGTTACTCAATAATTATTTATTATAGGAGGAGATTATTTATCTAGCTTTACGTGACTCGCGGTCAGAGGACTCTCTAAGATTATCAGTAGTAAGTTATTTTTTAAGTGTTCAGCAGAGTTTACTTGAATTCAGAGTATAGGAAATTTGTAGGAGTATGTACTAAAATTGATATAATTAATAAATGAAACTAATTAACTTGCAGTATGTATTGACAATTTCCAGATGAATACTCGAAAAATGTATAAAAAATGGGCCCAAAATATATAAAAATAAATGAAATTTTCATGGAAAAACGGAACGAATCTGTGGAAAATATAAGAAATGGAATCGAAAAAGTCATGTACAGGTTGCGTTGAATTAATTCGGACAATTGTATTCAATAGAAGTTAGGAATAAACAATCACGACTAGGCGTAATATCGCTCATATTTTAGAGCAATCGTAATATCATAATTTCAGTCTGCACGTGCATTTAACACGCACCCTCAACATGTATATTTGCTGCTAGACTTCTCATTAAAACAGTTACTGGCGTAAGTGACTTAAGTGACTTAATGATGACGTCAATAGCGCAGTCGCACGTGCAAAATGTTGAGGCTAGGGAAGCGATTTGAAATTGGATTCAAAGAAAAAATTCCGCTTCGTGAATTGCTTAATGCGATTTCTGTAGACTATACATGAGAACCTGATATAATGAGAGAACTTGGTGTAATGAGAGAACTTGATGTAATGAGAGAACCTGATATAATGAGAGAANTGTAATGAGAGAACTTGATGTAATGAGAGAGCCTGATGTAATGAGAGGACCTGATGCAATGAGAGAACCTGATGTAATGAGAGAACCTGATGTAATGAGAGAATCTGATGTAATGAGAGAACGTGATGTAATGAGAGAACCTTTGTTATGAATTTTAATTTTTAAAAATGGCTCTATGGAGCCATTTTTAACTCATCGCCTTTCAGACCTCAAAATAAGGCCAAACTCCAAAGCAAGAAGAGAAAGATAGCCTCTCGAGGAATTATTCAAGCTGGACGCAACATTATTGCAAGTTTCATCTTCCTGCAACATTCTCTTCAAAGTGTTTTCAACAATCTACAAATTTCTTACTGCTCATTGTCCGTTTTTATGGTCCTTCGTTCTATTGAATAGAAATTTTCTTCTTAATTTATTTTTTGATAGAAATTCATTTACGTTTTTTCTACCAATGAGTAAATTTGTGTAACTGGTCGCGAATAATTTTGAAATCCAAATGCAGGTTTCTTTTCAGTGTTTTCATTATTGGATTTACATTATTAATGACGGATACAATAATTACGCGATAGTCATTTCCTCTGTGGACATCGTTTATGTGCTATAATAAGTAAAAATTATCTGTTGAGTGTCGTGCAAAAATTTTGTTAATAATATTCACCAGAACTGCAGTGTTGTTCAGAAGCAACTTGTTGTGAAAGTTATCCTCTTAAATTTAATTAGTGTCTGGTTTCTATAACTGCGAGCAACATGAAGTTGAATCAGGGTTTGATGACGTAACATCTTCGGCTGATACACAAAACCACACAGAGCTCGGCGATACCGTTGTATTTGATTCAACTGTCGAAAATCTTGAAATATCGACCATCTGGTATCAACTGGATTGTTGATAGCAGATGTTAATTGATTATGTAATTGCGATAATAAAGTCGTCTTCATTGCTGGATTTCCTGCGCTTCTCTTGTATAAACTTTAGTTTTAGAACTGTGCGAAAAATTAAAATTTCATAAAATGCTATGCCGTGGCAAATCTTTTGCATTCAAAGCTTGCGTGAAACTCGTAGCAGTGAGAATTTTTGCCCGTACGGGATATTTTAGTTTTTAATTACTACTTCAGAAAAAAACGCAGGACGAGGCTATATTATTACCAAGTCTCATGAACACACGCCTTCGTCTTCTTGGAATTGTGAAAATATTACAATTTCAAATTTTAAATAATGTAATGACGCCTTGTCTAAATTATGATTAGAGGCTTCACATGAGAGGGACCTGCTACGATTAATTTCATGTAATGGTTCTCATTTGAATAGAATTTTAAAAAGTTTGTAAGCCATTCTTGATGAGAATCTGAAAACTTATTACTTTTGAACTTCACCGATGGCCGCATGCGAATGGAGTTTTTTCTCCCAATAATACAATTAATGCTTGTGAAAAAAAAACTTGAATTTAAGTGCTTGATGGCTGAAGAATTTTTTTTTTCTGTTAAGTTATGGGTTTTTACTGTAGAAATGGGATGAAAAAAAAGATGATTCTGAAAGATTACAAATTAACTAGAAGTAAGCTATTTATCGAGTAACATCTTTGTAAATTTAATATCTAAATTCAAAACTTTATCAAAACGAATTGCCAATTTTCATTGTAAATGACTGTTTGATTAAACCAGGTAAATCAGCTTAAATTTATGTGAAAGAATGTAATTTTGAAAGATTTAACAACCGAATTTTCGGGAAAGAATGTTGGTACAAAAATCCTGAATAGGTGCAAAAAATATGCGATTATAAATTTCACATAAGTGAGAACATTTTAGAGCAGCACTATATGTAGTTAACAGTTAGCATTAACCTGCTGGTTATTAACGTCACCAAGAATATCATATTTTAATCAAAGACTATGAAACTAACTCGAACATCTTTCGTAGAACCCTTAAATACATTCACGGAATGTTCCCTATTGCATTAAGGTCAGACGTAGTGGACAATTTGTCCGGAAACCCGGGGCGTTTCAGGGCTTCAATGTGAACTGCATGCGAATATAATTAAGTCTGGGTACCTTGATATAGCTCAATAGCTCTCACTTCTCTAGGTTAAACTTTGACAATGAGGTACATACAGTATATTGAATTCAACAATGTAATAACTATGTATGATAAAATGATGTGAGGGTGCGCTTAAGAGAACGTGGATATTATTATATCAATTGAATATTAAATAGTATTATATAATATAGAATGTATTGTATAGCATTATAACTATAGGAATGTATACTATTATAACCGGGGATCATTTCCTCTATTATGACTTCGTCAATTATTCTTACAATAAATGACGTTATATTTTAAGCAGTTGAATGAACAAAATATAAATACCAATAATGTTTTGATGATAAATTGTGATAAATTTATTCGAGTATTTACATTTTAAGACCGTTGTTATCACAAAATTCCATGTCAATAAACAGAACGGTCACCCCGACTCCAACTACCCAATTACGTATATAATCTTGGAAAACTTCAATGTGCGAATTTCAAGCGAGCAATATTCTGCCGTCTATCCGGCTTCACGCTTCAAGGGAATTTTCAGCTAGACGGGCAAAGAAATTTTCCCTGGCAATAAAATTAATATAAGTAACATTCAAAAGATTCATATTCAACAAAAAAATATCGCTAGCGAGCTCCATGCAGTTACCGGCAAACTCGTTTATCGCGCTTTGATTCGCTTCAGTTGAATCACATTTGCATGAAACTTTGAGCAATTAGCGACGAGCTTCTTGACAATCGCGATTGCTCGAGCGTTGCTTCACTTGATTGATTTTCCATCTGATATACTCAAATACTATATGGATAAAATAGACTCAAACGGATCATAAAATTGCTTTTATGGAACACGTGCGCAGATAGGGATCAAAGTTGAGCCTTTTTTAGACCACGATATTTCTTGCACTGAAAGACGGCGAATACAGATCGTGTCTGTTGTAAAGCTCGCAACTCCAGAACTTGGTCGCCTTTGAACAATTGACTTTGCTCTCTGCTTGGCAATATTGAAGGGATGTGCCCTCAGTTCTGAAGACTGATGCTTCGCAGGTCTTGTTCATATGACTGTATACACGCATCTGCGGAGAAGACAAGAAAGGTTTCATACAACATAAGTTGTTATTATTCGTTTTACGAATCCTTGGCCTTAAGTAGACGTTTCACGAATACTTTAACCAATCATAATATGATTAAACTTTTAAATGTCTAATATGGTTGAGCTTCATAGTTAGAATGTGATGGTGTATTTATTTCATCATTTATTGCGGTCAACGCAAATTTTCAGGCTCATTGAAGAGTTGAGAGCTCGCACATCGGTTGTACAACAACTCTACAGTTCGACACCAAAACATTTTCCTGTGATCATGCTTTAAAATTCAAATAAATTTATCGCCCATGGACGTAACCAATTAACAGCTTTGACAACACGATGCATCCCACGTAAAATATTGCGGAACTGTTCACTCGCAATACGTTGAGCAAAACCTTAACCCTGAGTTTAGAATAAATTTCATCTGGTCATTAAAAGAATTCATTCCGAAATTCATACGATTGATGACTGCGAGAGATCACTAGACGAGTTTATGTATGCGAGGACAAGTGTAAATTCAGTTTCCTAGCTATAGCTTTGATATTCACTCGTTTTCACTTCAACTTTTCACCGGTGGCGACTCAAACTTGTGCAGCTCGGCCAGAAAAAAAGACTGGAATTTGTTTAATATAGAGGCCACTTATATCGCTTAAACCTGAAGGCTATTTAGCGATTAGAATTTAGAAGATAAAAGAAATAAGGATTACCCAAAAATATTTCTCTCCCATGGAGGAACTATATAAGCCTTTCATTTTACGTGGAATATTAGAAGCAACTCACCGACACATTAATGATGCAGTAAATTTCAAAGCCTAAAATGTTTCTCATCTTATGCACTAGCAAAATATCTTTGTAAAAAAACTCTCTCGAAAATGTCAAAAACCTTTTTAATTTCGCGATGAAACGCACGTCGCAAAATTCTCCCACTGGGAAAATATACGTAAAAATAAACTTGTGCTGGCTACCGATAAGCCGCATGTATAAAACAATGTTTTAATATATCGCTTTCTCGCGCTGAAAAGTTCCTATAATATTATTTTAATTTCTTCTATATAAAAGAGCTTCAAATATATTTCTCACGAAAAGTTCGATCAAATTATCGCGCTTCAGTGAAATAAGTCTTAGAACCACGCGTATCAACCCTTGTGAATCAAGTCACGAAAAACTCAAGAATCTGCAACAGGCCATAGGCCTATTTCTTCAGTGCCGACACTTCTATTCTATTCTATTCTATCAATTTCCTTGTTTACCAACCATTCAGGAAACTAACTGTCATTGCATTGATGACACAGTGCGAACATTTATGATCTAACATAAATGCTAAAAATTGTTCGAAAATTATATTAACGAGAATACGACATGCTTGGGCTGAATAACCTAATCGAAATTTAGAACTATCGTAATCTATTAAAAGTCAGGATAGAAAGGTCAAAAGGCAAAAACTTGGAGATTGCGAGGCTAAAACTGATCTTAACGTAAAATTAAAAAATTCTTGAAGGCCGGCAACAGCTAGTACATCTGCCACAAATTTGACTGAGATTTATTGCAGGGTGGCCAATTATTTCTCGATCGCTGTAACCGATTTACGATCAGCAACTTTGAAAAGAGAAGGCGTTCATGCAGAACCTAAGTTTCGCTCACAAAAATCACCTAAGCTTTTTTACCTGTGCACGCTGCATTGCAATGAGCTTGTCGTACAGTTCTGCGTTACTTTGGCGACTGTTAACCGTGTTGGCGAATGCATGTCATTTAAAATGATTTATTTTTATGATTCTTTACACGTAGAGCATTTAAAATTAATTTTCACTTACAAAAACTCGCTGATTAGCCCGGTGTTATTTACAAAAAAACTGTTACTTACCAATAAAAACAAATAAATTATTTCCTTAGAATTAAATTTATATATAAATTTGTAAATCAAATTTAAATTTTTTATCCAATTATTTCATCGAATCCTTTCGTATTCTACCACTAGGAATAACATCTCAGGTCCAGGCAATATCCCGACATGATAAGTATCCTGGGCACGCGCCCGTAAAAAGCCCGTAGTTAAGGGCCCGTATGCTAAATAGGGCACTAGCACTACGAAGTAGCACTACGCACTACAAGCCGTAGTGCCTACTATAGTGCGACATGGAACACTACGGTTGGCATGCTAAATAGGGCACTAGCACTACGAAGTAGCACTACGCACTACAAGCCGTAGTGCCTATTATAGTACGACATGGAACACTACGGTTGTCATGCTAAATAGGGCACTAGCACTATGAAGTAGCACTACGCACTACAAGCCATAGTGCGGCATGGAACACTACGGTTGGCATGCTAAATAGGGCACTAGCACTATGAAGTAGCACTACGCACTACAAGCCATAGTGCGGCATGGAACACTACGGTTGGTATGCTAAATAGGGCCAAAAGCATAACGCGCACTACAAAAATCTGAAGTGTCCTACACACCGCACTTCACGACGACACTACGGTATATTTAACCTTGTTTACTTCGTCAGGTATGGATCTGTTTGGCCTACAGCAAAGGCATCATGGCGTAACAAAAACGAAGGAATGGAAACAAAATATATGATGTGTGACTATGTCACAAGTTCAATATATTTATTGAGATAGGTAACTGGCACAACGTAGGCGAAACCTATAGCACAGGCTCCGGTTGGTAGGAACTCCTCACAACGTACGCTCCCAGCCACTGACGATCGTGAAGCTGTGGGTGCACAAG
>NW_025932735.1:0-421 GCF_000764305.2 Hyalella azteca
CAATTATTGAAGAAACAAAAAAAAGTATTTTGGAATTTAAATGCGACTCACCGAGATGATAAATTAGACTCTAAACATTAAAGAAATTCGGAATAATTTTTCTGTCAAACTAATTCAAACATGTTTTCGTCGTAGAAATTGTTTTAATTATTTTATTATAATAGATTATCATTAAATATAAGAGTACATATCAAAAGCCAGATCGTAGCTTATGACTCTTCATAAATTGGCGCACTATTGGAGCCATTCTTTTGGCCTCTAAAGCAAAAACGAAAAGGAAAAGCGATTTTTCATTTCGCGAGCAAGCATAGAAATATGCAGAAATTTAAGTTATTGTAAAACCAGTTGAACTATTATAAGATATATTTACTCATATGTATTTTTCAAAATTGATCATATTGGAATAGTGAATCGCACTTAG
>NW_025932736.1:0-7027 GCF_000764305.2 Hyalella azteca
TTATTCATCACGTAGTTAATGGAGGTGCCCAAGACTCGAACTTCAGTAGGGTAAAGCTCGCTCGAGTACATCCAGTTAACCTGATGAGAAAACATACTATATGCACACAATAAAAAAATGTAACTCAGTTCTCACTGCAGTGAGTGACAGAGAGCGCAGTTTCTCGTGGACGAAAACGTGATGTCAAGGGCGGACGGACAGACGGACATGGTAAGCACAATAGAGCATTTTTTCCATAAATGAGAAAATGCGCTAAAAATGCGCTAAAAATGGAACATGGCTCATGGCATTCTGAAATTATAAACATCATGATGTTTTATTTCTAATTCTGTTTTCTCACCATATGTAGATGCAATTTATTTTCTGCCTATTTAATCTAAATTTTTAAGAATAATTGGAGATTAAACTATATAAGGAACCCTTTGCTGAATATTCAAGCTAAAGCCCGTAAAGCACACATCGAAAACAATTTCAAGTACCACGGTTTTGATATTAAAACTAATTTTATTTTATTACGGTTTCAAAGTTTTATAGACAGGAACACAATTTTTTATTTTTATGAAATTTGCAAGTTAAAAATAAAAATTATAAAAATTAAGCAAAATTTAAAATTTATTATATAGACTCCGTCAGGGCACCATGGAAAGTCCTCATAAATACAATAATCTCTCATATAACTGCATGAATTTTGTGGCTTGTATGTGCTAGAAGAAGGAGTTTTGCGATAACGTATCTTTGATACTTCGTAAAGGAATAATGCATGGGTCTCAAATTTTTCCAACTAGGAGATATGTGTGATATAAATTTCATGTGACATTTGAAAATGGAATCGACTCCTATTAATATATTGTTTTACGATATTTTAGGAGTAGGTGAAAATTTCAGGCGTGAGGTTTACATTTTTTTCAAAATATTAAGTTCAATTGTTCGCTTAAACTTCAGAGCGGAAGTTGTGTGGAACTTAAATGACAAATATGGGATTGAAAGAGCCATACATGACTCGACGCAGCTTCAGTTACACAATTAAAAACGGTACTACGGAGAATGGAATTATAAAATTTTCGCTGTTTTCTATTCCGAGCGCCAACAGGTTGTATTCAAGTCTACAAATAATTTGTATATTTCATACGGAGATAAACCAAATATTAACGATCGATGAATATTATTAACTGAGAGCATAGCTTACCTGGAACGTAGCGCAGAGCAGCATGTACGCCAAAGTCAGAATCACGAACGTCGGCCAATCTGTGGACAAATTTTCATTGCAATGATTGTAGACTTGTTTTGATCCTAATTAAATTTCCCTAATTAATTTATCATTCATTATTTAACAAATCAATCAACTTTTTCTTGTTTTTTTTGCAAAATTTTGAATCTTACGCTGCTGTGATTTCATGATTAATTTTATCTTGGAATAATAACTGATAATTAAAAGAAAACAGTTATGCTACAAGGAATAAAAGTGTTTCTCAGTTCAACTCCACCGTGAGCGAGCTGCAAGAACTCGAGCGCCACCAGGCCCAGGAGGAGCAAGCAGCTCGTCACCAGCAGTCCAGCGATGACGGGCCGACGTCCAAATTTTGTCGTTAAAGGAGCCGGGAAAATGTATGCTGGGACCTCAACGATACCAACCACGACCATGTAGACGAATGGAGACCTGGCAAGTCGATATAAAAACCCTCAACAAAACATAAGTCAAGGTCATTATATACCCTAAACTATCATTCAACGAAGACTGTTATTATTTAAGGCACCGAAACATGATATACATAATCGATATAAAAACCCTCAACTATACATAAGTCAAGGACATTATTCCCTAAACTATCATTCAACGAAGACTGCCATTATTTAAGGCACCGAAACATGCTATAAATAGTCGATGTAAAAGCCCTCAACAATACATAAGTCAAGGACATTATTCCCTAAACTATCATTCAACGAAGACTGCCATTATTTAAGGCACCGAAACATGCTATAAATAGTCGATGTAAAAGCCCTCAACAATACATAAGTCAAGGACATTATTCCCTAAACTATCATTCAACGAAGACTGTCATTATTTTAGGCACGGAAACATTATATAAATAGTCGATATAAATACCCTTAACCATACATAAGTCAAGGACATTATACCATAAACTACGTGTATCATTCAACGAACACTGCTATTATTTAATTAAGGCACCGAAACATAAACATTGAACAGTGCCCGAAATTGAAGTAATCAGCGCCTTATTAAGTACATATGAATATAACAATGTAGTGATCAATTGAGACTTGAGTGAACGAGTTAAGTTAAGACATCCATCAACAGTAATCACTGTAATAACCAAAATTGGGATAGAAATCGGGGTAATTAATAGCTACCTCATTCGTTCACCACTCACGTTCTAATATCAATAACACTCTACTATCTGCTATTTCTTTCACCACTAACCACTTTTATTTTGAAAGCTTCATTGATCTGCGACGAACAATACTTGTTTTTGTTCTATCGTCTCCCATGTACTCAATTGCAATTACTATTTATATCCAACCGAAAGATGTATACACTGCTACTTTCTCACCGTCATCACTCTGCCACTGTCACCACTCGTTAGGTACTATTTTCTCACGGTTACCACTCAGCCACTGTCACCACTCGTTAGGCCACCATCACCACTCACCCACTGCTATCACTCTGTAGGGGTATTATCATCACAAGGATGCCGATGGTAACAGTGATGATGGTGCGCACTGCCATCATCTTCAGCATGATGGTGGAGCTGAACAGTCGCCTAACACTTGCCAGCTGGCCCTGCTGCCGCACACTTCGCTTGCACTCGCTCTGAGGAATTGTAATGTAATGTNTATAGAGAAAATATAATGAAACGAAAATCAAATTCCTCAATTTATCCCATGAACTAGGCTTAGTATGACGACGAAAGAAAGAATTTTGTGTGTCAAATATTTTTTTGAATAATTTTTTTGTATGCAGTATTGATTCATCGATAAAAGTACGGTTCATTCATTAGTAGATTCATTAGTTATTCATCCTCGGCTGAAATACAGTGAGTTATGCTTGGGTACAAGTTAGATAATCATTTTACCGTAAGATGATATTTATTCCAGTCCAAAATTATAATGACGGACGATGAATAATAAAATATTCAATGTCTGTAGTCAATGGAACATACATAACACCTACCCTACATAACGCACATAATAACCTATATAATTCCTAATAATCTTCCAAATGTCTCGGACTTTAAGAGAAACGATCTCCATCGAAAACTAAATTCCTAAAAAGTTCTAAACATCTAATAATTTTTCTTGAAAATAAGTTTTCTCTGCTGCAAAATATATTTGCCTCTTTCTTAAAATACGTACGTTACTCAGAGAGATTATCGTGAGAGTTCGTGATTATTTATTCCTGATTAGATCTTTCGTGAGACTACCAACATGTTCAGCAAGTAATAAGTTTCGCTTCAAATACGTACGTTGCCCACAGAGATTATCGTGAGAGTCCGTGATTATTTATTCCTGATTAGCTTTTTTGTGCGACTACCAACATGGTCATTAAGTAATAAGTATCGAAAATAAGTGAAATTCTCGGTACTCACACAAAGTGATGATAGAGTTGCCGGCTGAGGATGCGAAGACCCCAAGAAGGAACCTGGCGAAGAAAATCCCAGTGACGCAGGGCGTGGCGATCTGCGTCAGCGCCATCACGGCCAACGCCAACGACGATATCCACGTGACCGGCAGGCGGCCGTAGCTACGCGGAGGTACGAAATAGACAATATTTCGATATGTAGCAACGAAATATGTTATGTTCAGTGTGACGAAATGGAGAAAATATCGATACGTAGCAATGAAATATGTTATGTTTAGTTTTATGTTGAGGAGCATTATTGTTCTTCTTTTCACTGGATTTTACGAGTTAAGTTGATACGCAGAGGTACGAAATAGACAACATATCGATCGGTAGCAATGAGATATATGTTATGTTCAGTATTATGTTGAGGAGCACTATTGGTCCTCTTTTTAAAAGATTTTACGATGACTTAGGTTGATGCTGAAAGCACATTTCAATTTTGGTCAGACTATAAATGTTTTATTTATTTCATTACGAAGAGCGTCGTTGTTTTTAAATGAAAAAGAAAAATTGCAATGAATATTTAAGGAGGCGGATCATGGAATCGTTGCTGTGGCTTTCCGCCTCTGCCACTCACTGCTCAGGCATCCAGCCTCCACAGATTGTTCCAATCACTGCTCCTAGCCTCTGCCACTCACTGCTCAGGCATCCAGCCTCAACAGCTTGCTCCAAGCACTGCTCCTAGCCTCTGCCACTCACTGCTCAGGCATCCAGCCTCAACAGCTTGCTCCAAGCACTGCTCCTAGCCTCTGCCACTCACTGCTCAGGCATCCAGCCTCAACAGCTTGCTCCAAGCACTGCTCCTAGCCTCTGCCACTCACTGCTCAGGCATCCAGCCTCAACAGCTTGCTCCAAGCACTGCTCCTAGCCTCTGCCACTCACTGCTCAGGCATCCAGCCTCAACAGCTTGCTCCAAGCACTGCTCCTAGCCTCTGCCACTCACTGCTCAGGCATCCAGCCTCAACAGCTTGCTCCAAGCACTGCTCCTAGCCTCTGCCACTCACTGCTCAGGCATCCAGCCTCAACAGCTTGCTCCAAGCACTGCTCCTAGCCTCTGCCACTCACTGCTCAGGCATCCAGCCTCAACAGCTTGCTCCAAGCACTGCTCCTAGCCTCTGCCACTCACTGCTCAGGCATCCAGCCTCAACAGCTTGCTCCAAGCACTGCTCCTAGCCTCTGCCACTCACTGCTCAGGCATCCAGCCTCAACAGCTTGCTCCAAGCACTGCTCCTAGCCTCTGCCACTCACTGCTCAGGCATCCAGCCTCAACAGCTTGCTCCAAGCACTGCTCCTAGCCTCTGCCACTCACTGCTCAGGCATCCAGCCTCAACAGCTTGCTCCAAGCACTGCTCCTAGCCTCTGCCACTCACTGCTCAGGCATCCAGCCTCAACAGCTTGCTCCAAGCACTGCTCCTAGCCTCTGCCACTCACTGCTCAGGCATCCAGCCTCAACAGCTTGCTCCAAGCACTGCTCCTAGCCTCTGCCACTCACTGCTCAGGCATCCAGCCTCAACAGCTTGCTCCAAGCACTGCTCCTAGCCTCTGCCACTCACTGCTCAGGCATCCAGCCTCAACAGCTTGCTCCAAGCACTGCTCCTAGCCTCTGCCACTCACTGCTCAGGCATCCAGCCTCAACAGCTTGCTCCAAGCACTGCTCCTAGCCTCTGCCACTCACTGCTCAGGCATCCAGCCTCAACAGCTTGCTCCAAGCACTGCTCCTAGCCTCTGCCACTCACTGCTCAGGCATCCAGCCTCAACAGCTTGCTCCAAGCACTGCTCCTAGCCTCTGCCACTCACTGCTCAGGCATCCAGCCTCAACAGCTTGCTCCAAGCACTGCTCCTAGCCTCTGCCACTCACTGCTCAGGCATCCAGCCTCAACAGCTTGCTCCAAGCACTGCTCCTAGCCTCTGCCACTCACTGCTCAGGCATCCAGCCTCAACAGCTTGCTCCAAGCACTGCTCCTAGCCTCTGCCACTCACTGCTCAGGCATCCAGCCTCAACAGCTTGCTCCAAGCACTGCTCCTAGCCTCTGCCACTCACTGCTCAGGCATCCAGCCTCAACAGCTTGCTCCAAGCACTGCTCCTAGCCTCTGCCACTCACTGCTCAGGCATCCAGCCTCAACAGCTTGCTCCAAGCACTGCTCCTAGCCTCTGCCACTCACTGCTCAGGCATCCAGCCTCAACAGCTTGCTCCAAGCACTGCTCCTAGCCTCTGCCACTCACTGCTCAGGCATCCAGCCTCAACAGCTTGCTCCAAGCACTGCTCCTAGCCTCTGCCACTCACTGCTCAGGCATCCAGCCTCAACAGCTTGCTCCAAGCACTGCTCCTAGCCTCTGCCACTCACTGCTCAGGCATCCNAATTTCTTAACCTAAATAAAGAATAAGCTAAGAGAATCGCGTACACTAATTTTAGTTATCACAATAAGAAGCCAAATTAGAGTCCAATCCAATTATCTAATCTGGTGAAGCGAAAGGAAACTGTAACCAAGAGCAGCTTCTGACCTTCAGAGGTGGACGCTATAGAGCTCTGCACTTGATAAGATTGCAATGCAATATTGCTGTACATGTTCCATTCTCTATCTTTGAACGCAATAAGATATACAAACGTATATATACGCAACGTATATATACGTATATATTTGTATAAGAAAATTGTCAATAAGAAATACTCTCTGATCTTCAATGATACCTGCATTACGTATAAATACGTATATATACGCAATAAATAAATACAATGCGCAAGAAATTAGTAATAAATGAGGTAAACATCAGTTGTTTTAATTAAAAACTTTGACATTTTTCATTTCTTATATTATGAGACAAGACTGAAAGACTGAAAATATTTTTCCAGCAATGGAAAAATCTTTCACCCTTGTAACTGATTAATGCTCCTAAACTCTTGAAGTTCAATTCCTATTTTGTACTCTGAAAATTATATATATAAATCAAGAATAATTTTTGTGTAATAGCTCGCTAAACACTACACAATCTTTTACGGAAACAGTTTATCTTCTGCCACGAAGGACATTTTTGCAAGATATTTTATGATGACTTTTTTTGAATTTTTTTTTTCCATTGCTTAATAATAGAATTAGAAAATATTTCCCTGCCTATAATTTACTTACTCTAATTTTATAATAAAACAGCTCATCAGAGAGATATTACTATTACCAACGACACTGTCACAGAATAAAATAATCCAACAGAAGTAAATGAGATCATTCTCATAATATATTATAAAACTATATACTATATATTATATATTATGTATCATATGTTGTATACTATATATTATATATTATACATTATATATAATGTATGCTTCACTGCTCGCGATTCCGTTGAGAAAGCTCATATATCTGTCCATCATTTATGACTTGTTCCT